>NC_087195.1:5435000-5465000 GCF_035594125.1 Scylla paramamosain
AAACAAATGCCAGCTGACCGCTTCGGAACGGTGTTTGGTGTACCCTTACATATCAATACCTCTCCTCCAGACCTCCATGTCCTCCACACTTGCATCTAGTAGCTTCATGTATCACAACGCAGGCACACCTGAGAATATTGGGAAAATACTGAAAATTACGTTAAATATTGTTTTCCTAACATTTTCCTCTTTTTTCTCCACTTTTCCTTTCTTCTTCCCCTCCTCTATTTGTCCTTTTCTCTCTCCTCGTACTCCTGTCTACAAGCCTGACTAGAAACACCTGAAAAACTCTAGAAATTACGCTAAATACTGACACCGACTGGAGCGGCGCGAGGTCCCGGGTCCCATTAGCTAATGACGTCACGCTTATTTACGTGCCGTAACGGATTTCATTTTGAAATAGACCCCCAGAAAAAAAAATGGAGCTAGGTTCGTATGCCTTATATATTATGACTTGACAAATATTTTAATTAATATTCAAAATATCTTTATATCTCCAGCCTGAGTAATATTAAAGAAATATCCAAATGAAATATGGAAACAAAAAAAGAAAAATATATATTCGATACCATTAAAACCATTGAAAAGTCTACACATTTTGACTTTACAGGAATAAAAACGCTCTAAAAAATATGAATTATCCTTTCATACAATCAAAAGTTACCAAGAACCAGCAGTAAACAAATAAAACAGAAAAGTGTAAGAAAAAGTGTTGGAACATAAACCATTGAAAAGTTCACCCATTTCAACTTAATAACACTTTTAAAAAAATATGGACTATTTTTTCAAACAATCTAAAGTTAGTTACAAGCTGAAACAGAAAAAAAAAAAAATAAATAAATAAATAAAAATGTTATAATATTGACTTTTAATAGGACTATAAACCATTTTAAAGTCCACATATTTAACTCATCAGGAATATAAAACACTTAAAAAAAACATAAGCGATTTTTAGAAGCAATAAAAATTTAATTACAGCTTGAAATAAAAAAAAAAAGTCCCTTTCTGAGCTATGTAAAATTCAAACGAAAAAAAACAGCCTATATCTATATAGACAACAGCAAATTCAGCATACTTACTTAACAGAAGCAAGAAAAACACTTCAAAAGCAACTTAACATTTTTAGAAACCATAAAAAAAACTTACTATTGAAGCCGAAAAAGCCGATTTAGGAAAATCTAAGAAAAATACTGGAACCCACGCACAGGGACAGATAGAAATCCATCATGGCGGCCCTTGGCGACGATCTCAATCGAGAAGTTTGCCTCAATTATTTTCATTATACCAAAACCTAGGCAATAACAGATGTGTCTGATAATAAAACTAGAAATTTGGCTCCATTTTATGATATAAGAAGCAGATAATAGGGACGACCCTTCAATATCTGGCTAAATTTCTAGCTGTTTCCAGACTCAGATGTGGAAAAACTTGTAGACAAATTAATAACCTAAAAAAAAAAAAATAATAATGATAAATAAATAAAAATGTCCAAATAACGAATAACAAAACTTAATTACAGCCCGCGCAGAACCCCGCCCAGTCTTTCCTTACCCCTTCCAAGTTGGATGAGGGGAGGCTGGCACAGATGTACTCACCGCTTCCTCTCTGGTGTTGCTTGTGATGTTTGGTGCAGGAAGAAGCTGCCGAGAATATGAAAACACTGACCAGTGCTGACCAAAACACTCCAAAGCTTATGATGTTCAGTGCAGGAAGAAGCTGCCGGGAATATGAAAACACTGGTCACTAGAGTGTATGTGGCAAGATTGACCAGTGCTGCCCAAAACACTCCAAAATGCCCCTACTTTCTAGCGCCACCAACACCACCGCCACCTGGCTAGCCCTCACCGATTCGTAGACCGCCCCACACACACACAAATACACACACACACACACTCACAGGCACGGACTGGCAGCACCCAGGGAGGCGAAAGTTGAGTTATCAAATAATATGTCAACCGCCATCCCACACCCCCTATGTAATATAAATATCCTGGCTTCCCCACTCCCACCCCTTGCGTGATGTAACTCCTGGCTTCCCACCATTCTCCCCGTTAATTGTTAACTGCTCATTACAGCTAGTATACATGTTACGGCTGTTAAGAGAGAGAGAGAGAGAGAGAGAGAGAGAGAGAGAGAGAGAGAGAGAGAGAGACAGTCACTCATTTCACGTGACCCTTCGTCTCCCTTACACACACACACACACACACACACATAACCAATATATAATTTTTCGTGAATATTTTCATTGTGTGAAGTAGTAGGAAGAAAAAAGAACGGAGAGGAAGAGGAGGATAAAGGAGAGAAGCGGGAGCCGGAGGCGAAGGGAATAAAAAAAAAAAAAAAAAATACAAGCATGTGATCCTCTGGTGAATCCTCTGGTGAGCACTGGTTTGCGAAAGAAAAAAAAATCGTGATGGGAGTGAAAACAAGTGGCTGAACGCGAAACTTTTTTTTTTTTCTCTCACTATGATTTCCGCAGAAGAATATCTCACTTTGGCATTATCAATTTCCGCTGCCCGTAGGAGGCGCCTGAGCTGAGGCAATCTGTTGCGACGCAGCGTACCTACATTAAAGGAGTGGTGTCCTCTCGCTGGTTCCCTCCCACTCTACAAGGGGTGTTGCCTGAGGAGCAGGGGATGTGCCGCAAAGACGGTGTGAACACCCCGCCACGTGTGGACTAACAATGCTCGTCTCCTCGGGTCATCAAACAACAAGAGACGGGAACGCCCCGCTACTTGCGCAGTTAGCTGTGTAATCATCTTCCGGCTGAGGCATGGGTGATAGAAGGCCTGGCAGTGTCGCCTGTTAGTCAGTTGGTCTGCAATGTCACGTAGGGGCTGTCACATCGCTACCCTCGCCCTCGCCTGTTGGGTCTGGGTGAGGCTGGTGGCCGCCACGGAGTCCTGCCAACTGGAGCGCACCACCACCGCGGTGAAGATGCCCGTGCAGGTGGAGATGTGTGTGGACAAGGACAGGTATATGGCAAGTCTCATCTTTAAAGACGAGGATGACAACTCCTTAGCTATCCTGGACATCGGGGAGAAAGACGAGGACATTTGGATGACGTGGAGGGAAAGCGCGAAGTGCCCGGATCAAAAACTGTCCCGAGGCGTCATGCAGAACAGCTGCCTGAACCTCAAGATTCTGAAAGACGAGGAAGGACTCCACCTTTTGTCCCACAGTGACGATCTCCTTTATACGAGTACCCTGCCTGTGCTGCACAGAGCCGTCAGGGTGAAGGTGCAGAAGCCATCTTACTACAGGACTTGTTCATTCAAGCCTAAACACGCTACAGTCAAGTCTTTCCTCACAACGACCCTGCAAGAGAACTACACAACGGCCACGCTGGACCCCGGCCATGAAGAGGAGGACCAGGAAATGGTGGTTCTGCTGACCGAGGCGGCGTTAGTAGGCGTGGTTTTGGTACTGAGCGTTGTGGTGCTGGTGCTGATACTGACCCTGAGGATGTGATGGCCTGCGCCCTGCCTCGCTCAACACACCTTGCTAACCTGTCATCTGTCATAACAGTGATTACCTGCAATGTAACTTTCTTTGAAATCTGACATTGATAACCAATGTAAAAGTCAAACCATCATTTGACTTACCACACATTTTCCTTTTGTTCACATTAAATTGTACAATTTTTTGGAAACCACAAGTACAATCTTTTACCTTGAAAGATCCCCATCCCAGGTCTGTCATCCCCAACTATTTTCTAATCGACTACGCAAGCTATTACTACTACTGGCATCTCTGGGCTTTTATTTTTTTATTGGAATTTTGTTACCCTTGGCCAGTGTCCCTCCTACATAAAAAAAAAAAACTGCTACTACTACTACTAATACCCCCATCAATAAATAATAATAATAATGATAATAATAATAATAATAATAATAATAATAATAATAATAATAATAATAATAATAATAATAATGTAATAACGCCTAGACCAACCGCGGGATGCAGACAGCAATGTTTCGTAAGTGTTGTAATCCTGTGAGGTGAGGAAGCTGCGAAAACAAAGGCGAGGGGAGGAAGTGCCATCACACACATCACATCCTCGCCTGCCAGTGTGTCGACGGTGAGGGGGGAGGGGGCACTATTGCTGTTAGGGGAAAGAGAGTGCTACCTCTTCCTTCCCTTTATTATGCTTTATTTAGTAACTTTCTCTATATCTTCCTTTACGTCCTCTCATTTTTTTTTTTTCCTTCTTTGGGTTTTATTTTCTAATTTACAATTATAGGATTTTTTTCCGTCTCCATTTAGGGTGTTGATACAATTAATTAGCCAAAAATAAAGCAGTAATTTCAGTTATGATACTTTTATGGTGGTGATGTCAGTCATGTCATCTTGCGCTTTATATTTCCTAAGCATTTATAATTTTTAATACGAGATGCCCTTGCAATTAACTTTTTCTATCTCTATTTTTTGCTACCTTAGAAAAAAAAAAAAAAAAAAAGCCACGCAATGTCTAATGCATTATTTCTTTTCAACCCTCACTCACTTGAACACTTGAACGTGGGATGGTACTGGGAGAATGATTGGTACTGGTGACTACTAAACCTCCAGTGACTTAGCCCTCCAGTGATCCCTTAGCCCATTGTTCTTGCTGTCAACTTTTTTTCTTTTATTATTCACACAAAGACCTCTATTCATTTAGCTGATCTTGGTCGTTGAAATTCTCTCTCTCTCTCTCTTTCTCTATAAGGACATTCCCTTTTGTCTGCTGCCCTAGGCTAATCCTTAGCATCCCACGTCCATTTAAGTGTCCCGTCTGTACACTTCTAATAGCTTGGTGAGGCGCTGCTGGCCATGCTGACGTGTGGAAGGAAAGGGAGCTTCACCAAAGGGTCAAGCCAGTGGGGTTAGGCTTTATTAGCGGACTTACTATGTACAGTACTGGACACAAGGTCAACACAGATCCCTGAAACAGGTGTGAGCGGAGAAGCTCTCTCAACTAAACTTTTCTGGATAAACGTAGATGAAATTTCTGAAATGTATGAATTTGTGAGGTGGATGATATGATTTTTATAAAGCTAATAAAATTCTTTCTTGCAAAATATTTTGGAAAGCCTTTAACAAAACTGAATTGTTACTCCAACAGTTGTTACAAATAGTTCCACTCCACCCACACCTTATTAACTATGTCCACTTTTCGAGAAAAAACCCTACTCCCAAAATTGTACAGAAGAGACCCCCCCGGGCGGGGGCGCCTCCAACACCGTGAGAAAGTGGGCTTGGGGTGTTCTATACATTACATACAAATAGAAAACTCCATACATATTAAATAACATAAATAAAACCTAACTGTAAGGAATTCAAGAGATTGATTTACAAAAACCTGCTAGAGGGAAAAATTATTTGGGCCACACTCAGCTACTGCATGGCTACAAAATATAATGGATGTGACTGGACACTTGTTCACACACAGGACAGATGAATTTCATATAAAAGCATGAATATGTTCCATGTGTAATACTGAGGACAAACTAGAATGTGTCACATGAAAACTATACAAGACACAATGTTTTACAGGAAGGAGGTTTGGGGTGAGTCAATAGGGAGGAGTGGAGAGGAAGAGGGACCAGAGTCCTTAGACGGCGCATGGAGCTCTGCTGCTGCCCGTGGCGGAGCCGCTCGCTCACTACGGCAATGGATAATTTGGTGGTGCAGTCGCGTGCGTCCGGTCTAAGCACCTGGCCCTTGGTGCACAGCCTTCTGGTATGGATATATTGTTTAAGAGATCTCAGCTCAGAGCTCACAACTTTTTCAGACTTCCACAATGCTAGGAAATCATATGGACTTGTGGTCAACAGCATTGGCGGAAAAAATCTATTGTGTGGAACTTACTTCCTTAGGCACGCCCATTTCAGGTACAATTTGTTGAGCATTCACTTATCATTCACTCAGCTCCTCTCAAGCATCCTGAGGCTTCCTGGAGGGCTGCTGCTCATCATTTCACCTGACATGAGCCTCTAATGGGAAAACACCTCACTTCCACCAAAAAACAAAGAAAAATCCATAAACTCACAAAAAAAAAAGTAAATTTCTTCACGTCATAACATATAATCAACAAGAAAATCATAACAATTATCAACCTACCGAAAATTAAACTAATTAATAACCCAATAGAATTGTCATAAAACTTTTTGTAGTGTTGCACGTAATGCCAGGCGAGCCACAACATGGGCGGTGATGCCGGACTCCCAGTGGCGGTGACGCAACGGGAGATGTCCTGTAAAAATGGCGGGGAAACGGAAACCAAGACGACCTGCCCTTCCCTGCCCACCATCCTTCATGGACACCAGAGGACGGATGCTGGTTTGGGGGTGGGACACTAGCTGGGGCGCGTGCCAACTCAAGTCCTCCAATTCAGGCATTAAACTGCTGATCACAAATATTCCAGAACACTGCATGTGGAAAGATCTATGATTGGGTAAGCTCTAAGTGAGAGTTTCAGTTTTAAGATTTTGTGGCAGTTGAGATTATCACAAGATAAAAAACACTCACTTCTTGTGGCAGTGATTTGAAACTTTTAATGCACACTCATACACATACATACTCACACACCCAATCACACACACATCCACACACACGTCTGCATGACTATAACTAGGCCAGTCCCTTCAGCTGGTAACTTGGAAGAGAACATAATGCGCAGGCAAGGCTAATAAATAAAGATCGGGAAGTACCACCAACCACACGCAATATCTACCACCCCAACTACAGCTAACGTCAGCACTGGCTGTTCCGCAATCTTGGCAACCACTACATTATCAAGAAAGAACATGGTGGGTCCTGAAAACTGCATGTACAGAGTTTCTCACACTGGACGTCGGCACAAACACACTTGTCCAGATCACTCATAGTCAGTGTTGCATCTGCCCCATTTCCTTGAGTCGTTGAGATCATCATGCCTGGCAGAGTGGCAAAACAAGATACAGTTCCAATGTGCTTATTTCACAATCACATACATCACACTTTTCCCCATTCACTCTTCATTCAGGCACCATTTCATAATGCCCTTTTTTCTCACTGCAATCACCTCCAAGTAGATCAGGTGTGAAAAATGTGGCCAATGTGACTGTGAGGAGTCAACAAAGGAAGGCCTCTTTCTGGAAGGTGCACTGGCAGTGATGGTAATCTTAGTTATACCTTAGACTATTTGTAGTGCATTGCCTCATCTCTGCAGTAATGCACTACAACACACTAATGCTGAGTGTCTCTTGGGAAAAATGGATCTACAGCTTTGTCCATTTAGGGGCAATATTCATTTAGATTCCTGGTATTGATGTAGTGTGGCTTAAGCCCTTCCCATGTCACAAGGACAAGGGTGCCACCACTAGGGCTGGGGTTGGTCATGTAAGGGGGGTGGGGGTGCAGGAGGAAGGGGGTGGGGTTGGTACTTGGCCTGGTAACGTCTGTCCCTGCACCTGAAATTTGAGAATAGAATGTGCTTATGAAGGGAAGGACTTTTTTCTCATATTACTTTTCTTAATTTCATAATTTATACTTATCAATAAGTTCCTTAATTCCTTCCTTAACTAATTAATTTCATGTTTGCTCCCCAGTGTTTGTTGACCTTGCTCAAGGCTTACTCTATTCCAGTCTTCCTTGTGGTGCTGGACATGAGGCAGACTTCTATCATGGCCTTAGCTCACCCCTCATCATGACAGTCCCACAATCCTGCATCCCCTAGCCACTCACTCACATGCTGACAGACCATCCTCCCCTGACTGACTCACAGAATGACAACACCTCACCTCACCTCATCACTTCTACTCACTCAAAAAAATTAACACTTAAACTTCTATGGACAAGACAGTTTCCTCTTCACACCTCTGTGCATTTCTACGTACCGAGTGCAACACAAAGTTGTCATACACCTGGCAGAGGTCATTTAAGTGGTATTCTTCCAGCACCACGAAGCCCTCGAGGCGCGGGGCTTGGCGACGCGCACAGTCGATGCAGTGGACCACGTGCCGCCTCTCCTGCTCCTTCACAAACAGCACGTTGAACACCTGCAACACACCAGCGTTGTGTTACTCACATCACACACAACCACATTCTGAAACACTTCCATGCCACACCTTGGCTAGTTTAAAAAAAAACCCTAGTTGAAATTGCAATGAGTTTTGTTTTTATGGGTGTTTCTATGGTTCTAGTGACAAGGAGGAGGCAGTAGACATCTGCCAAAACGATAATTACTCCCAGTGATGTCTAAAGCACTGTTCAGGGGGTGCTGTGAACTTATTAAACCCAGCTGTGACCTCACTGAACGTTTCCCTTTGTGTCTCACAACACAAGGGGGCAGTCACAGCCTGCCCTCTAAAGACAACTCTCTTCCTCCACACAAAACTACAAGCACCTAATAACACACACACCCTTCACTCAAAAATTTCAAAATTATAAGGGTGACTCCTACACCAGTCTCGGAGTCCCCATCTGGGGAGGGGACCATAAATGTCCCCAGGTCGGACTGCCTTTCTGTCGATGACCCTAAGTGTCTTGACACCCCCCTCAACTTTTTTTCATTAACTTCTGCAACATTCGTGGTCTAAGATCTAATTTTCAATCTGTAGAACACCACCTCTCCTCTTCTAAACCTCATCTTCTTTTCCTCACTGAAACTCAGGTGTGAGGCAACTGACAGTAGCCCCTTTTCTGTTCCCTCCTACTTTACTGCACAAGACTTTCTTCTTTCTCTCACCCCTATTCTGTCCACCTCTCTAACGCAAGAGTTAACCAGTATTCTCAATCATTCATCCCTTTCTCAGGTAAACTCTGGAACTCCCTGCCTGCTTCTGTATTTCCACCTTCCTATGACTTGAATTCCTTCAAGAGGGAGGTTTCAAGACACTTATCCTTCAATTTTTGACTACCACTTTGGACCCTTTTATGGGACTGGCATTTCAGTGGGCATTTTTTCTATTGGATTTTTGTTGCCCTTGGCCATTGTCCCTCCTACATAAAAAAAAGTTTTAAATCATAAACATGAGAAGCACTCTTGAGGACCTGGCTAATTTCTGTGGCCTTTGAAAATAAGACATGGTGAGAGAGCAAAGTATTTCTGAAAACAGGCCATAATGTAACATGTCTCAATGTTAGTGAAAAGAAAATAAACATGTTACTATCATTTTAAAGGAACTGCAAATTCAGATAATCAAATGGTTGGTTTACTTGAGTGAATGACATTCAGATTCCTCCACGCTGTTGTTTTTCTCATGTGTCTGCTGAGAAGAAGGAATAAAAGTTTGTTGATGTGTGTGTGTGTGTGTGTGTGTGTGTGTGAGATGCTGGTGTGCCTGTGATCCTCTCAGGGCCTCACCTCTATCTCACAGATACCACAATAGTGTGAGGCATCAGTCCTTGTCCTCCCGTGGAACTTGGTCTGCAGGCCACACTGCTTCACAAAGTCTAGTGACAGACAGACTTGACGGAATGATCTCATTAAGCAGCCCCTGGAAGATGCAAAAGACATTACATTAGTTAGTTCTCCAAGTCAAGTTCACAGTTACGATTGAAATTTGAAAAAGAATATTTGTTTCATTTACATAATGATGTGAAATGAGCAAAATGCAAGACAATACATACTTGATGGTCTCAAAGAGCTTGGGATCAGACACCTTGATGTTCCGTGCCAGGTTCCACGACAAGTGAACAAGAGGTACAATGGACTTGAAGCTGTGCAGTTTGTTCCACTCGAAGCGTTCTAGAGCAAGGGTGTACTGGCGGGCTGTGAGTGGCCCCACATTCCATGCTATGTTGTTGCACCAACCCACGGCCTGCACCCAGTGAACACAACCTGTGGGGGAGGGTGGAGGCACCCTGAGTCACTGGTGGGTCACAAGGCAATGCAGACACATTTTTTACTGTGTATCATCATGTGTGGTCCTAGTTCATCTAGGGATGGTTTGCTAGGCTGCACAGTGTTCAGCAGTCTCCTGGTGCAAATCTAAGCCTTTAGTCTTTTATTATGAAGGAAATTTGTCACATTGATTTCAAAACCTTACAGAGTAAACAAGTACCCTGAAGAGGACAACAGGTGCCGAGTCTGATGCATGGAGCCATCACGTGTCTGAGTGTGAAGGGCTTACCTGAGTTGACCCAGACCATATCTCCCGGCTTCTGGTGGAAACGGTACACAGGAACATTCTCATCATACAATTCCTGAAGGTCGGGCCACCAGGACCCATGGAGGTAATTGGTCCTATTCCTGAAAGTTTGATACACCAATCAGAAAAAAATTGTGGCAATGAAAGACAAAGATAGCAAAAGCTTCTCTCAATATCATTAACCATTAAATTTCTGTTATGTTAAACAATGAATTTCTGTATCTACATAAAAACAATGCTACTAATGAATCATTGTGAAAAGAAGGAAAACAAAATGAAGGCACTGTGGCACACACATGCACACACATACACACACACACACAGAGTAGAGCCACACACTGCCACCACTCACCTCTCACACATGTTGGCGATGACTCCCCAGTAAGCGTCAGGCACACCAAACCACTCACAGTCCCCGGGGCCAATGTTGATGTTGATGGAGCAGAAGTTGTTATTCTCCTGGTGGCCGGGTGTTCTGGAGCCCGGCACCTGCAACACAGTGTGCAAATAAAGATGCTGACAGGTTCTCTGATTCTAATCTTAAGAAAAAGTTGTGCTACAAATCATTCATCACAGAATATTCAGTTCCAGCTGGTATGATCTTTTTATGGCTTCAAAAATATCCCTACAGAAATTGACACATTTTTCAACAAGAATTTCATTACAGCAACCAACATTGTTGTCATCAGAGTGCTCCTTTACCACCAGGCAGCAGCCACTCACCTTCATGTACAGCTGCACAGTGTTCATGCCCAGAATTGGGTGACCCACATGGGACAACATGTTGCCGGCTGACACCACTCTCGCGAAGGCCGGTAGCTTCATCAGCTCCTGCAGCTGCGGTCGCCACTTCTTTTCATCTGAGAGGTCGACATTTGTACCAAATTTAATCGTCTTGGGAGTCTTTTTCTTCTTGCTATCGTCAGTCTTTGGGGCGCCGGCGGCTATCCTATCCTGCTCCTCTTTGAGGCTCTCTTGGAAGCTGGACGCCTGGTACTGGGCATACTTGGCTATGGTGGTGTGGGAGCGGTGACTTGCACACGGCCACACCTTGGCCTCCGTGGTCGGGTCAAGGTTCTCATCGGCCTCCTGCTTCATCTGGGTCCGCACCTCGACAGAGTGTTCAGGGTTGGCCTCCACGAGGGTCTTGGTTGAAAAGAGACCCAGGTCTAGCTTAAGGGCTGAGGCAAGTCCCCTCACTACAGCTATTGGATGCTGCAGACAGAACTCCTGCAGCTGTGGTGAGAAGGCTAGTTTTTTGTTGTCTAGAAGTACTGATGGTGTGTTGGGCAGTAGCTGCTCCTTGTTTAGAATAACCTTGGGTGGTTCTGGTAAGGATGGGGGAACCTGTCTGTCCGTGACCATGCTGGAGTTGCGTGCACAGCTGCCTTGACCCTTGCACCCGTTGATGATCTCTGTGCTGGCCATGCTGATGGAGAAGACTGGCTCTGTTGTAGGCTCCACCTTGATATCACACAGTCTCATGTTCAGGCGGGGCTTGGCTTCTGATATGACGCCCTGAGTGGAGGGCTTCACATCTGGCTCTTCCTGCTTGATGTGGGGGATTCCCGGCTGCAGGCTCACCGAAGTGGAGACCGTGGCCGGGGCAGAGGTGGTGGAGGGTGAGGTGGTGGTGGTGGAGAAGGTGGTGTTGGGGAGGGCAACCTCAGGCCCGACGTCGCCGGCCTTGGTGAGCTCGTCGATGACGTCCTCGCCCTGCGCTAGGCGGTTCAGAAGGTCCTCGGCCAGTGACGTGGTGAACTCCCTCTGGCTTATAAGCTCCTTCAACTCCTGGAGCTCCTGGTCGCTGACAGTGGTCTCGGGCGTGATGCCACTCAGGTCCTTGGGCAACGCCTCGTTGATGTTGGAGTTGTTGTAACCATTGTTGTAGCTGTAGTTGGCAGAAGTGGTGGGCACTCCGTTTGTGTAGGCTTGGGACTGGCTGATGTACCCACCGGTGGATGAGGGCTGAGAGTATGCCTGGGTGGGCTGACTGAAGTTAGTGGTGGGTGTCTGGGGTCTTTGGGGAATATAGCCTCTGTTGACCCCATTGGTGGCCTGTGGAGTGAAGCTGTGGTGGCCTGACGGGCTGGGCCGCACCATTGTTCCGCCCGGGGTGTAGCCTGGCGCCTGGCCCAGGTTTGGGGACACCTGAGGGCCAGGCACGGCTGACTGCTGCTGCTGCTGGTGTTGTTGTTGCTGCTGCTGCTGTTGCTGCTGTTGTAACTGCTGCTGGTGGATCTTCATCTGATGTTGCTGCATGACCCTGTAGTTCTGCTGCAGCTGAGTGAGTTGCTGCTGCTGTTGTGGCGTCAGGTTGGCTTGGTTCTGCTGCAGGTAGTGCAACAGCTGCATCTGCTGCTGGTTGAGGTAGAAGTGTGGCCGCTGCTGGTCGGCTGTGATGTCCGGCTTGAAGCGCTTGGCGTCATTTCCTGCCGCTGGGTAGGGCGGCGGCGGCCCTGTGGAGCCGGTGGCCACATAAGGTGACCCATACTTCTGGTAGCCGCTGGCCCCGGCCGCCAGGGGTCGCTGGCTGGCGGACTGGTTCTGGCCAGTCTGCTGCCTGTTGGACATGTCTGTGGTGACAGGTAGATTCCAGGCCTCCTCAATGCTCAGCAGCTGCCGAGGCTTGTTTATTGCACTCGGCATGGGAGCATTTGCCAGCTGCTGCTGGAGAAACTTGATGCGCGGTGCGAGGTTGGGATTGACGGCCTTGTTGTTACCCCGTGTGGCATTCATGTAGCAGGCGAGGGCATCGCGAGGCTGGTTGCATGTCTCATATAGGATGCCCAAGTTAGTCCAGGCTGCGGTGTGTCCCTTGTCGTACTGCACTGCACAGATGTACGCCTGAAGGGCATCAATTGGCTGGTTCTGCTGCTGGTACAGGACTCTGCAGAGAGTTAAACCATTACAGTACAAGTGCAAAGTAAAAAAGAAACAGGTGTATAAAACGTCTACAATATATCCCAATTATCTCACCAATGACAGAGCCTTGTAAACACCATACTGCCTCTGTTACTAGTCAGTATGGCAAGAAAAGCTAAATGGAACACACGAGACACACGGTCCCAGAGAAATCATGCAATCACTGCTCCTTAATAAACACTGCTGGGATAACAGACCTAATCTAATCTAATCACATGGCAATTTCTTGAAGCTCCCTCAAGGAGTGGCCTCTCCTTACCCTATGGAGCACCAGGTGTCAGCATTCCCTTCACACTTGTCCACTGAGTTCCTGTAGGCAATGAAGGCGTCGTGAACCTTCCCCAGGGCAGAGTAGCAGCGGCCAAGCAAGTACAAACTCTGGCCACTCTTGGGGTCTGCCTCAATGGACTTCTGGAGGTACTGAACGGCTGTGAGTTCCCGGTATGACTTCTCTCCTAGAGTGTCAACAGTGTGGTACATCCATCCTAGCTGGCGCTGGATGTCTGCCCGTAGATGGTTGGGCAAGTCAGCTTCCTTCAGCAGGTTCTCGTAGGCTTCCCGCGCACACCTGTGTTTGTTCTGCAGCTCGTACAAGTGTGCAACATGAAACTGGACTGTAAGGAGGAGGAAAATGTTTGGCTGTGAGAAGGTTGTTGCTCTCACCTTAAACTGAGAGGAAATGATGAACATATAATGTGACTCCTCCTTGTCTCTACTGTGTGATAAATGTTCACATTTCACATAAAAAAACACTGCTGCTCTGAAGAAAAGTACTATAAATAATACAAAATCATAATTCTCCTGAACCCACTAATCAATAATGAGGATGGCCATAACACTGAGAGTTTTACTGGGGAGCAGCTGATCACCTTAGAAGACAGGTAGGAAACAAAGTTAATGACAACAGCAGGCCCCAAACACAAATTATCCAAGTTATGGTTAATTAACAGCAATCATTACTCAATGGCGGGATGAGCTCAAACATCTTAGTGTTCCACAACTGAAGTTAGTAAATCTATCAGATGATGTCACCTGACACTACAAGTAGCCACATTGTCCACCAAGCACTGCTCCACTGCAGCATATCTCAAACCGGCCTCAATAACCCAGGGATATGTCAAGTAAAGCCTGCGCCACTCACTCTCAAGCTTGGAGAAGGAGGATGGGCCGGCGTCAACGAGGGCTGACTGGAAGTGTTTCAAAGACGAATCATAGTCACTCTGGACTTTGAACATCAACCCCAGACGCAAGTGAACCTCATTGGCGCGGCTGAAGCCTGGATCTATGTAGAGAACCTGCTGGAATGCCTTGATTGCCCTGTAGAGAGAGAGAGAACACTGTTACATTTTGTTTGCAGGAAGTGTAAAGTGAAGCATTCTTATTCTTAATCCCAATCTGATTCAAGTGAAATCCGTGAGTTAATTTTTTGTTCTATCATGTAACTCATACTAGAAAAGTTATTCAGATGAATACTATACATTAACTGAAGTGAGCCTTCTTTGCACAAAATATTAAATGGAACTGACACTGACAACATAACAAATTAAAATGTTGCCAAGTCCTATACTAAGAACAATGCCAAAAAAGATAACAGCGCAACTAATTAAATAAATAAAATAAATAGCAATAATAACTAATAATAAGAAACCAGTTATAGTTTTACAGCCCAATTTCACTTTCACAAATCCAACGTACCGGTCAGACCCTCGCATTAAACAAACACAATGGCTATGTCAACAGCCTCGCATCCCGGCTCACTCATTCAGCAAGTTCCTGCCACTACCAGTTACCGGCGCCCGTCTCAAGTTACCGCGGCACGAGCACACTGCCCGGAGCGCTGGCTGGCTGGGAGCTTGCACCGGGCCACAGCTGAGTAAGCGACTAAAACTTGTGCCAGGAACATCCCCAGGCGCTGCGTCACTCCACACCTCTTGCTTAGGTTCCGGTCATGTCCCCGCCCCTCTCCGTTTAACGCCCCCGCCCACGCAACGTTTCCCGCTACGCCAACATCCGTTCCCAGTAAGAGGCCTCGCGGTGAGTCACCCACGTGGTCGTATTAATACACCCAGCACGCGTGTGACTGCCACCGCCCGTCATTCTCCTCGCCCCCACACGCCTTCCATTAAAAGACACGTAAATCACTGCTAATGGCGGGGTGAATAAACGTGGGCGAATGGAAAGCTTTCTATTATTTCTTCATACTGACAAGAATCTGCTTTCTTGAAACTGGAAGCGACAGGAAGTGAGCCGCGGCGGCAACAATTTCCACCGTAACCCGACAGGAATTACCAAGCTTTCTAAATTTCCACTAAGTTTAAAAGCGACATGACGGAACTCCCTCTCCTCGTCTCCCCCAAAGCACACGCCTCCCTCTTTCTCCTCTCCTCTTTAACCCTTCCCTTCTCTCTCTTTTCCCAGGCCATCCCCTCTCTCCCTTCCCCCTCCCCGCGCACGCCACTACCCTGCTCTCCCCATCTCCCCTTCCCCTGCGCACACGAGAACCAGCCCCCATCCACTACCCAGTCAACAGGTGGGCGGCATCATATCGGGATATCCTGTCCAAACGGAGGTGGGTCAAAACAGAATCTCTCTCTCTCTCTCTCTCTCTCTCTCTCTCTCTCTCTCTCTCTCTCTCTCACACACACACACTAACAAAACATTCTCACATTCGGCCACACAGGAAATAACTCTACTTTTGTATGCCTAATTTAAAGAGCGATATCGTAACAAAATGAATAAATAAATAAATAAATAAATAAATAAATAAATAAATAAAATAATAATAAAAATTACTACTACTATTACTACTACTACTACTA
The DNA here is from genome assembly GCF_035594125.1 of Scylla paramamosain. Classification (NCBI taxonomy): domain Eukaryota; kingdom Metazoa; phylum Arthropoda; class Malacostraca; order Decapoda; family Portunidae; genus Scylla; species Scylla paramamosain. Next base: position 5,450,860 of record NC_087195.1, read on the forward strand.
CTACTACTACAACTACTACTAATAATAATAATAATCACGATGAAATATAATCCTCGCCGTTGGTTAATATTTAAGATACAGTTCAGACAACATTCCTTCAAGTAGTACAAGTTGCAGGGGCAGGGAAGGCGGTAGGGAGAGAGAGGAGAATTGGGAATGGTAGGTAGGTAGTCTTTTTTTTTTTTTTTTTTTTTTGTGTGGGGCGTGCAGGGTAGCGAGGGCTGGCCAGCAGGGTATGGAGGCTGCTTGACGGTGACCTGTATGTCGCGAGGGTATAAAGGACACGCTGTTTTGGGGTACTCAGGGCTGTCTACACCCGCACCCACCCACCCATCCACCACACCGCTCTCCGCTTGCCTTCTGTTCTCTCTCTCTCTCTCTCTCTCTCTCTCTCTCTCTCTCTCTCTCTCTCTCTCTCTCTCTCTCTCTCTCATAAAACACTACGTAATCTTCCCGAGCTGCAGTGAGGCGGTCTGCGAGCACCATCCTGTTTTGCCGTAGTGTTGAGGCGTGTAAGCGCTGACTTATAAATTAATGCCAGCTGCGGCGGCCAGTCTGAACTCCGTGTTGACAAGGCAAGCGCTAGTACTGCTGACAAAATCTGGCCCGCCAATGCGATGCGTCTCCCTGGCAGCGGCACACGACCGGCCCTGGCTTGGGGATCATTGGTATGCACCGCACGGACTTAAAACCCACTCGTGATGACTCCTCAGACGCTCCAGTCAACAAACCCGGCCTCCCTCTGCTGTATTTTAAACCCCCGCTCTGTCTTGCGCGTAACTTCAACACACACACACACACACACACACACCTCAACAAGAGGAGTAGGCAAAGGGAGGAGGGGAGAGGAGGGAGATGGTAGAGGTAGTGGTGGTGGTGGTGAGGCGAACTCCACAAGGTCGCGCCAGTAATATTCTTGCCATTGTTTTCGGCATAACAACTTGAGACACGCACGTTTGGCAGTCGCGTGGAGGGATGACATAAATTAGCCTCCCAGCCGTCGTGACCCTGAGGAGCGGCTCAAGGCGGTGGTCCACGAGGCGGCGAAGGCTACAGGTGGTGGCGGAATGGCGATAACAAGTGGCGGTGAGCGGCAACCATCGCGACGCCATGCCACACTCCCCCAGGTTATTGTTCCAGCTTGTCTAGCCCGCCCGGCCCGTCCCAGCCTGCTTCCCTACTCACCTCCCTCCCTCCCGCTAGCTCTCCTCACGCTAATGCAATATATTATTAAGCACTCTATTGAGAAGCTCCATTCATCTGGTCCTTTTAATCAGCTCTTAAACTCAACGCATCGCTTCTGAATGCATGACGTGGCCTTCTCAATCTCGATGCAAAGCGCTAGTCACGCGGGATTTCTCTGACGTTTAATAAGTTTCTTCATACAAGAGCGAAATAGCCTGTTACATCACGCAGCAAAATGAACAATTACAAGCAGCAGCGTGCGATAACTTTTAGATGCAAAACACTAATTATGCAGGATTTCTGACATTTAATACCAGGGATTTTGTTCCTGCGAAAGCGAGATGAGAGCTTGTTAGTTTACATCACGCAGCAAAATGAACAGTTACAAGAAGCAGCAGCGTGCGATAGATAACCTTTTTCAGCGTGTAGCTTTTTCCCTTCTTTTTTTACCAATAATCTGATATGACAGCACTTGCTCCTACTTGCTGAGAATGTTAGTATACAAGGACTGGTTACACTACCCGCTTGTGCCTTCCATAACCCTTCTCTGCGGGCGGTGGAGGGGTGACGAGAGAGGGAGGAAAGGGAGAGAAAGAAGAGAAGAGGGACGGACGGAAGGAGGGATAGGGGGAAGGGAGAGAGAAGAGGGAGGGCTGAGAGAGCAGTCTTCCTCCTCAACCCCGCTACATAGCCCGTGCCTCCCCTTTCCCTCCAGCCCTCTCCCCCCATTTCCTCCACGCCTCTCTTCACCCCTGCATTATCCTCGCCCTCCCAGCGTCACCACCGCCACCACCACCACTACTTCCACTGCCTCACCAATCAATCAGTTACTAAGACGATGCGTTTGAGTGGGCGTACACACACACACACACACACACACACACACACACACACACACACACACACACACACACAGAACGGATACAAGAAGATAAAACACTTCTATTTTCGTGCACTGCGGAAATGTACACTTACTAGCTGTAGTGAAAAGATTTTAAAACATCATCATAATTCCTATAACTCGTTACTTTCTCTTCCTTTCTCCCTGCCTCCTCATCACTTCCTGTGTGTGTGTGTGTGTGTGTTACCGGGAAAGAGCAGATGATTAGCAAGTACACAAAGAGAAGGCAATAATGTAAGTCAGTAACGCTAGTATTGATTTTTCCTCTCTCTCTCTCTCTCTCTCTCTCTCTCTCTCTCTCTCTCTCTCTCTCTCTCTCTCTCTTTCTCTCTCTCTCTCTCTCAATCCATTATCATGAACCAATCAGCAAGAGAGAGAGAGAGAGAGAGAGAGAGAGATGAGAGAGAGAGAGAGAGAGAGAGAGAGAGAGAGAGAGAGAGAGAGAGAGGAGAGAGAGAGAGAGAGAGAGAGAGAGAGAGGACTTTTCCCCACATGACCTACAGATGGGGTGCCATAAACTAGGAAGGGGATTCGAACGAGACCTTTCCCTAACCAGGAGCCACAAACTGCTTTCCAGGGGGCGCGGTAGGGGGTGGGGGAGCCCTTGTGGATTCCTTACGGTCATACACACACCACACACGACAACCCCCAAAGCCTGTTAACTCACATAGCACACGCCTTGGCTAGTATGGGGAAACTAGCTTACGTGTCAACAGCAGAGAGAGAGAGAGAGAGAGAGAGAGGAGAGAGATAGAGAGAGAGAGGAGAGAGAGAGGAGAGAGAGAGAGAGAGAGAGAGAGAGAGAGAGAGAGAGAGAGAGTGTGTCAGGAGGGAAAAAAGTTCTAAAAAAAGTTTTCATAAAACAAATGAAGAGCTGAACAACGTAATAGTTTAAGTCTTTATTCTTTACTCTGCTAACAACTTGATAACTCTCTATATTACTCTAATCATGAGTCTTCCATCCTTCTTCTGTACTTCATAACTGTCAATTTTACTTTTATCATCAGTCTTCCATCCTTACTCTGTGGCAATAATTTGATAACTATATCCTACTCTCTTATCATCATCTCCCTATTAACATGCTGACGTCAAATCTCGGTTATCTTAGTCAATTTTACTCAAATCCATGAAGCTATTTATTAAACTAGAGATATATTTTAGTCATCCACCACATTAAGGAGAACCAAATCTCTTTCTAACTTTTAAAATCCTCCACATTATCTGACGACTAATTAAAACTGTACTTTTTCTTCATCTTCCATCACAATATTGTCTGAGAGCAAAGTATCTTCCAAACGTCTTTTAAAATCTTCCACCTCACTGTCTAAGAACTAAATCACTTACTATCTTGCTTTAAAATTATCCACCCACACTATTTAAGAATCAAATCTCTTACGAACTTCTTTTAAAAACCTAACCAGCACACATACTAAAAAACCCAGCACAGTTTGGCCTCGTAAACAATAATAACGAGACAAATAGGAGGCCAGGCCGATACACAGGATGTTAATCAAGATGTGATAGGTGGGTCAAGGTATACAGTGGAGTGATGCTGTGGAGTGTGTGGGATGTTGTGTTGTGGCTCCGTGAGGTACTGTGGAGCGTGAGGTGGAGAACGTGATGTGGATTAAGGATTTGTGTGAGAAGATTCCGTTTGTCTCGTGTTTAACAATAACTGTGATGAGGAGAGAGAGAGAGAGAGAGAGAGAGAGAGAGAGAGAGAGAGAGAGAGAGAGAGAGAGAGAGAGAGAGAGAGAGAGAGAGAGAGAGAGAGAGACTACCATGTTCTCTCTCTCTCTCTCTCTCTCTCTCTCTCTCTCTCTCTCTCTCTCTCTCTCTCTCTCTCTCTCTCTCTCTCTCTCTCTCTCGTTTCATTGTCAGCTGATTTTTTTCATTTCCTTTCAATAATGAGAGACAAGGAGGAAAAACGGCTTCATAATCTCTCTCTCTCTCTCTCTCTCTCTCTCTCTCTCTCTCTCTCTCTCTCTCTCTCTCTCTCTCTCTCTCTCTCTCTCTGGAAACTTCAAACACATCCTCTCAAACCTCAACAAAACAAACTCACTATTCTTTATCATCTACGTTTGCCAAAGTCACTCGTTTCCTCCCACTATTTGCACCAGTCCAGTAACTTTGCAAGGACTGGTGACTATTGTGCAAGGTAAGTGTTTTGTCGATAGCAATGTGCACAATACGCCATTACCTGCTCTATGGGCGTTGTGTTATATGTGCTTCATGATATATTGAGTTAAGGTACTGATGCGTGTGAAGGGTTGTGGTGTGTGTGTGTGTGTGTGTGTGTGTGTGTGTGTGTGTGTGTGTGTGTGTGTGTTTGGGTGTTTTTGTTGAGTGAGTGATGAAAATATAGCAACAACCACGATCATAACAACAGTAATGATTCAGAATGATACAATCAACAATATTATGAAGTCTTTTTGCTGCGTCACCATTCTCTAACACACACACACACACACACACACACACACACACACACACACACACACACACACACACACACACACACACACACACGTGGACTTAATTTATGTGCACATATGTAAGTTAAAAAGCGGAAAATAAAAGCGTACAGAGAGAGAGAGAGAGAGAGAGAGAGAGAGAGAGAGAGAGAGAGAGAGAGAGAGAGAGAGAGAGAGAGAGAGAGAGAGAGGCATATAGCAAAATATGTAAATATATGATGTGTATACCATTAGAATTTCTCTCTCTCTCTCTCTCTCTCTCTCTCTCTCTCTCTCTCTCTCTCTCTCTCTCTCTCTCTCTCTCTCCGATTAAGCTCCAAAATCACGTGTCATTTAACGCTACGTGGCTTTCGTCAATTTCCGCACGCACACACACACACACACACACACACACACACACACACACACACACACACACACACACACACACGCACACAAAAGCTCGGAATAACTCGATAAAAAATTGACATAAATAAAAAGCAAACTTGATTCCGGTCGATGTAAATGATTTCCTATTGTGTGTGTGCGTGTGTGTGTGTCACTCATCCCTTCCTCCACTTGCCCGGCCCACACACACACACACACACACACACACACACACAGTCCCCATCCTACTGTGTGTATCTTACCTGACCAAACCTGCCCCCCACCCCCCACACACACACACCTGGCCATTCCCCTGCCCGGCCACTTTTACCTACCTGCCAACACCTCTATCCCCCCCCCACACACACAACACTCCCTGACTTAACCCTGCATCCCTTACCCTGCTTCCCCTTCACACGCACACACAAACACACACGTAATCCCAATCGGCCACACTTAACCTACCTAACAGTTACTTGCGTGTGCTCTCTCTCTCTCTCTCTCTCTCTCTCTCTCTCTCTCTCTCTCTCTCTCTCTCTCTCTAAGTAGCGGTATACACAGACAGCAGCACACAATGTCATCAACCCCGTAAGAAAGGAACTTTGCCACGCCCCCGCCTCCCGCACACCCCCCCCTCCACCCTCCGTACTCCACGACCTCTCATTGGTGGCCCGGCGGAGCGCTCTTCCCAGCTCTTCCCATCCCCCCTTTAAAGCTGGCGGCGCTGGTGGTGGTAGTGGTGGTGGTGGTCTCCGCTCCTCGCCGCTAACAAAACTAGGTAGGGGTTTCTATCACAAATGCAGAGACACATTTTACCCGTCCACAGAGCTCATTCCCTAATTCTTATTGATTCCCCGGCAAGGCTACTAACCCAGTGGCCACGTGCATAGACGGACAGCCAGCCAGCCAGCTACCCACCCCTCCTACTACTGCTGCTAACACCGTCCCCTTCCCTGTAAATGACCGTGTTTTGCCAGTCCTCCCCCGCCCTCTCCGCGTCCCCTCGCCAACACACGCCAGTCTGTTCATCGTCAGTAGTCACACATGCACTCGCACACTCAAGGCCACTTCTGAGCCACGCTCGCTCAAGGACGTAATCATTCCACGGGCGAGATATGATCGAAAGATTACTCAACCGCTGGAGAGGCTAAACAGATCGCCCTATCACTGGAGAGAGATGTAAGGGTTACTTCACGCGATAAGACAACAGACGCACGGTTCCGCAGCGCTAAACGTGTGACGAAACTAGCGAGATTTTACTTCCCTAACTAAACTGGGCTAATTTTTTTCCAACACCACATAACTAAAGTGATTTCCTCGAGGGCAAAAGCGAGAGGAAACCCCAAAATACAACTTTCCCTAGCCAAAACAGGGGGAAAAGTTATCTCAAAACAGAATAAAAAGATTTACAGTTTCCCCACAACAACAACAACAACAACAACAAAACGACGAGCCTTGACTACACATAAAACAAAAGAAATCAGGCATTTTGAGGGCAAGGCGATTAAAGACCCTCTCTCTTCCTCTCCCTCGCTCTCTCAGACTTGTATCCCCAGGCAGTGGCGGGGCGAGACAAGGCTGTAGGGTTCCCACAGGACTGTAATAATGAGGGGGCGAGGGTTGGGAGTCCCTGTAAACCCCAGCTTGCCAACCCTCGCCTTTGTTCGTCCCCAGGTCATCCCCCTCCCTCCCTCCCCAGCAAGGCCAGTGACCCGTCTTACGCAGAAAAGGCCCACCCACTCCTTACACCCTTTACTCTCCCTCCCTTACCCAGCATCCTTATGTCTGTCTATATATACATTAGTGTGTTATATTAGCTGGTGTTACTGGTTATGTTAGTAAATAGCCCCCCCCTTTTTTTTTTATCATCCTACTGTCCTTTTATTTTTTCTCTTCGTCTGTGCCTCCTTATCCTTGTCTGTCTGTCTTTGTCTCTAAGTAGGTGTAGTATAGGTTATATCTTCGCTATACATCCCTCATAGTATCGTAATGGGTAATTGTGCTGTTGTTTGCTATTTCTTTGTGTTAGTGATGTTTTGGTGGTGTTTCTGTATTATAACGACGACAATAACAACAACAATAATAACAATAATATGTCGTCTGAAATTATTTGCCATCGTATTCCAAGGTTGGTTTCTCTTTTGACTCTTTTCATTAACTCATTTCCGTGCTTTCATTTCCTCGACTTTCACTACTATTCACCAAGATTTTTCTCCCTCAAAATTTTTTCTCGCCTTCCTGTTTTTTTATTTTTTTTTTATTTTCCTGTTCGTCTTTTCACCACTTTTTACATTAAACTTTCATTATTATTTTCTAACATGCCCTTTTTATCGGATCTGCTTTCTCTATAATTTCATTTTTTCTTAATTTCCAAATTCATCCCGGTCCTTTCCGCTAATTTCAATCTACATTTTTTTCCCAGCTTGTCTTTTTTATTCATCACGTATATACTCTTTTACGTATTTAATTTCATACTAACTCAGAATATTACAGCTCTAAATGTATTCACTGCCTTATCTCTCCCTGATAAAAACCCTCACGTATCAACGATTTTCTCCTACAATTCGCCATCTTTTCAGCAGCACCACTTTTTTCCAAGCTCTTTAGAAGCCCTGGCTAATGATGCTTATTTATCGTTTGACTGTTATCTCTTCAGCACCTACACTTGCACTTTGACCGTTATCTTTTCAGTACCTACACTTATGATAAGGCTTTTCATATTTTTAAGAACGTTATCTTATTTACAGCAACGTTCAATGCTATGGATTTTTTTTTACGGCAGGTCTTAGTAGCAATGTTCAATATTACTTGTTTACTTGTTTATTTACTCATTTTCATATTTAATTTTATATCTTACGAAATAGTAATCTTTTCCTATTTTTAATTTTTTTTTATTTTACGTCACATTTTTTAGTAATAGTTATTTTTTTCCGATTTCACGTTGTCTATAGTAGTAGTAGTAGTAGTAGTAGTAGTAGTAGTAGCTAATTTCCTACCTTTAATATGTCATCTTTCACTTTCACTTATCTTTCAACACGATTTTTTTTCCGTGGTATCGTGCCGTGCCTCTTCTGTCCCCCCAAAGCAATCACCGCTGCCTGACTTCACATCTATCTAGTGTTACTCTCCTGGCAACTCCCGATGCTTTTCTTTCTCATCACTATAGCCACGCGCCTTGCCTCTGTATGGGGCATATTCTGAAACACTTCCACACTACATCTTCACTACTTTCAAAAGGCCCTACATGGGTTTTTTAAGAGCATTTTTATGGTTCTGGTTGTAGATTAACAATATTTTGACTTTATTAACAGGATAAATAGTCTTGAGGACCCAGCTAATTATCTTTGTGGCGTTTGAAAAGTCATGGTGAGATGAGGAGAGAGCAAAGCGTTTCTGATTACAGGCCTTTAACTTGGAGCATGTCACCCGTGCACCAACTTGGGTATTTGTGATCCTTCATCCGTATTTGGTACCCCAACAACAATAACTTGAAATAACATAAAAAAAAGTAATTAATAAAATGTGAATGACAAGAGAAAACAAAAGAAAACAAGCGAGGCAATAAAACATCAAGCAAAAGCAGAAGACAGAGTCGTCGAGACGAAGACCACTACAGCTCCGCATCAACATCAGCCCCATCTCTACTAATACTGTACATGTGTAGCGTCCTCTCGTAACGTTGTATTGCTGATTTTCTCCCTTGTTAGTGCTCTGTCTTTACTAATACTGCTTCACGTTACCTTGAGCACCTTCCCCTGGACTGGACTCTCTCTGACAGTCCTCGGTTCGTCTCATATTAGCTATGTTCTTAAGTTTCTTTCCTAAAAATGTTATTGTTATCTCTTACACCATGACAATTTTTATATACATTACCACTGTCTGATATTACTGAACTCATTTCCTGTCACCAACGTTGCTTATCAGCCTCCCTTCCTGAAAACTTCAAAGTGTGAGTCTTGCACCACTCCAATGCTCAACCAGTGTATTCCACCAGCAACGTTCTATCGAATTTCCTTCATTAAAACATCACTCTTCTCTTCTAAAGCCAAGCATCCATACAGCACCTCCTGGCTTTGACTTTTCCACTGCAACAGACCATCGCAAGGCACGTATCCAGAAACGCTTTGTTCTCTCACTACGAGTATCTTTAAGGGCCACAGAGATGACTAGCAGAGTTCTCAGGGCTGTTTCTCCTGTTAATAATGTTGGAGTCTAGTTAACACGTCACTAGAACCGTAAAAAAAAAAAAGCACCCTTGAAAACCCGTGTAACCTTAATTACAGCCTTTGAAAGTAGGGGAGGTGCGGGGCAGACGTGTTTAATAAAACGGGACTAACTTGCTTTTCCCGCCCGCCCCGACAGTCCCGCCAGAACGTCCCTCTCACCGTCTGGCAGGCCGCGACGCAAGGCCCCTCACGGTTTAGATTTGGGCCCCTGCCAGACGGCCCTCACCGTGACCCTGACGTACCCTACATACCCTGCGGGGGCGCCAGGATCCGCCTCGCAGGACCAGTGCCGCCGTCAGATCGATGGCGGCGTCTGGGGGATCGTGGCGAAGGAACGGAGGTGTTAGCGAGCGAGCGGCGACACCCACAGGCTTCAAGGTCACGGCCAGGTGTGAGTGCGTGTTGTCTTGGTACCCATCTGCCGCCGACACACACACACACACAGAGAGAGAGAGAGAGAGAGAGAGAGAGAGAGAGAGAGAGAGAGAGAGAGAGAGAGAGAGAGAGAGAGAGAGAGAGAGAGAGAATGGATGTCCACGAGCATCAACACGAGAGTTACGTAAGGCGCACCACCACCACCACCACCGAGTCAGTGACCCTGTGTGAGGGCGGCGGCGGCAACTACCAGTAGACCCCCCTACCCCCAATCCCAGGCAAAGAACACCCCTCCTTCCCCACCCCTAAGGCAAGACATTCCCTTACCCCCTCCCCTCCCCACAGGACCCAACACGCAAGGCAAGCCAGACAAACTTGTTGAACCCCCCCCCACAAACACAGTACCAGTCATATTCCTCCCCCCCTTCCCCGTCCACCTTTACACGGACCCTGAAGTGTATTAAAAGGACAAGGAGTAACAGTTAGATGAATAATAAGATGCTTCACTCAAGTCCCACACGCACGCACACGCACACACATAAACACACATTTACTTCTCTCCCTACTCAATCCTTACCAGCTTCTTCTGTCTTTTCATTCACATTCATTCAAAGTTTATATCAGCTCACTATTCCTCTAATTTCTATCTTAACGCATTTTTTCCAGCTTGTCTTTATATTCATCACATACTCTTTCATGAGGCTCTTAATACATTCAGTGTCTTATCTCTTCTTAACTGAAACCCTCACGTTTTTCTACTTCATTCCAGTCGTTTTCTCTAATTTTTATCTTTACCAAATTTTTCCAGCTTGTCTCTTTTGCATAACACGCAGTACAATATAAATATACTCTTACCTAATGAGAACAACCAAACATAAAAAAAAGAACGAGAAAAAAACTTCAATAGTAAATCACATCACCCTTTGTAATACCATAGCTGTAGTTGACATTCTCCAACACCAAGTTACTGGAGTCTGACAGCCTCTGAAGGACATAATGGGTATAGTTTAAGACACTTCATGAAAACCTACATAATCTTATATATAAACTCATACATGGACTGCCACGTGTAGGCCTGATGGCTTCTTGCAGCTTCACTTACGTTTAGAACTTTAGTGAACGGAAAAACCACGTGGGAGGAGAACAATATACCATTCCACCTTTCCCCCTGGGGGCGTGGAGGAGGCCAAGGGGAAGGGAATCACCACCATCACAACCAGGGGCAAAAACAAAGATTCCCCCAACAAAAAAGGGTCCATGACAGTCCCTCTCCGACCCTTACGTTAAAAAAAGGGAGGTATAAATAACTAAAAAAGAGAGGAAGGTTCCTGCCAGATGTGGAAGGTGATGTAAAAAAAAAAAAAAAAAAAAACGAAAATAAAAAAGGAAAAAGAAAACGTTCACTTTTATGCGTTAGACAACCCTGGGAAACACACACACACACACACACACACACACACACACACACACGTCTATTTATTAAGTTCACGTTCATCTGGTTCAGTGTGTGTGTGTGTGTGTGTGTGTGTGTGTGTGTGTGTGGCAAGGACAGAAGGAATCAAGTTCACTAGAGTCGCGTGAGCTGCCAAGAATCAGGCCATTTATAAACACAGAGAAAAAATAGAGGATGTGTCTATGCTTGTCTGACTAAGGGAGGCAAGGCTGGGACAGAATGACGTGGCAATGAGTAACGAAGGGCAAATAACTTCACAAGACAAGGGGAAAAAAAGTCTAACATACAAATCTTCTAATGCAAAACGATTATCCTTCCTCCCATGCATTGTAAAGCTTCCTTCCTCTTCCTTTTCACTCGCTATGCATCACAAGACTCCCTTTATACTCTCCCACGCACCGCCAGCCGTCCTCCCTCCCTCTCTCTCCCGCCATGCACTCTTCACCTGTTCTTCAGCGGGACAAATATAGCTCTTTAACTCATGACCGGCGGGATGCGACGTGCCAAACTCGCGCGAACCCAACCACGCCACATTTAGCAAGTTTCAGCCTCACGGGAAAGCGAGACATGGCAACCTACTCTCTTCTCTCCCGTCCCCCTCCTCGCCCATTGTCCTGCCGCGCTGCTACCTCAACCACCATCACCAGACTCAGATAGTAGATATTTCAGCTCCCGTGACTTGCTGTATCAGTTCCCATATGCCTGCGTGTTCACTGCCTCCTGCCAGTGACCCAGATACCTGCCCTAACCTTGCAGCACATACACATGCCCCCAAGCCAACCGCCTGCAGAATGTGTGTCAGTTTTCACCGGTATAAACAAACTGGAAGGTCATATTTGCATAATTATATCCCCCATCGCCTTGACTCACATTCAAAATACTCTGCCTGGCTGATTAGCGGTGCCGGGGTGTAATTCATGGCTCGTTTCCTTGGGTGTGTCTCAAGGTAACAGGTGCTGGCGGCGAGCGAGGAGTGGGTGAGGGCCTGCCTGCATTCTGGAGCACCCCGCGGTGATATGATGTAATATAGCACTAAAGGGAAAACTCTGATATGAGAATTGCATGAAAAAATGGTGAACTAACTACTTTGACGGCACAGAAAAGTGTTAATTTTCAGGTAAAACAAAATGAACACACACTTTTGTGTTTTGATCACTAAGGCTGGTTAGTTTTTTTTCCGATAGCATCCGGTGATGAGTCCCGGGCTGCATTACTGGGCTGGCCGAGCACGTGTGAGCCTATCTAGCCCTGTGGACCTGAATGGAGGCCTACGAAGTGCAAGATAAAGGCAAGATGTGTCTCTTAAGATATGGCCTCGTTGGTCTCAACCTATACTCTGACCTACACGTGGCTCCTGTGCTAGCCTGCCTCTCCCTGCCCTATGCATCTCTGAGCCCGAGTCCATGTGAACCGAACCGCCCCCCCCACTAAAGTCCTACACGCGGGTCCTGTCGCGAGGTGGTGTCCTGTGCGGGGTGGTGGCAGGGCTCCCTCATCCAATACTTCCAGGATATGCCTCCACATCCGCTACCCACTTCCAGATTTTCCTCACTGCCGCCACCCGCCGCCCTGCCCTACACACCCTGTCGTCCGCCCCGACACTACCATCCCCGGCCAAGCCTAAAAATGAGAGTAGAAGGCGCTGATAAGATAAGATTGGACTACAAGGTGAGAGTGGACGGCCCCACGCCAGGCAGGGACCGAGATCCAACGCGCCAGTACGGTAGGCCGCGGGGCGACCAGTAGGCCTAGGCGGCGCTCTCCAGGGAGACTCAAAACGGCCGTTAGACATAGAATGGGTAGACTTCCGCGTCTCACCGCTCACGGCAGACCCTGCCCTACCCGCCCTAAGGCGCTCCACCACCTCACCCCCTCACTCTGCTGCCTCCCCAACACTGTCGCGAGTCAAGAAGCGTCGAGGCAGATGCTGCTAAGACGCTAAAACAAATTAACTTGGGAACAGTGTAGCTAGTCTACCGCGCGGCCATCTCTTACATAAGCAATCTTGCCATTTAAATGCCAGCCCAGCGGAGACATTAAACTTTCGTGGCCACCTTTAACGCAAGGCATTGTTGCTGGGTGTGCGCCCGCCGCCCACGTCCACCCACACAGGAATGACGCCATGCACTCGTTAATGTTTTCTTTAGGTTCCTCTTTTAGGGGAAAACAGGCCTGTGTATGGCCTGTGCGGAGGTGCCACGTCACCCGCACACAGCAGCACGCGCATCTCTCGCCTTGCATCAGCCTCCCGCTGCCTCTCGGGCCCTCAACGTTACCAGAGCGCCACCTAAACGTTTGCTGAGACACAGCAGGAGGGCGGGCAGGGCAGCAAGCAGGGGAAAACATTCAAGACATGGCTAGGAAAGAGGTAAAGAGAGGAGGGCGGCGTTGCCAAGTTATCCCACGCAGAGTGAGGAAGCGACTAGTCTCGCCAGGGTGAGCGAGGCGAGGCGTCTCGGGGAAGATCACGTACGCTGGTCTAGGAGGGCGCCGCGGCACTACACAGTACAGTGTCACAACAACACTTACCAGGCAGGCTAATGGATCACGGGGCTGCAGGGGAGAAGGTGGCTGTGGCGGCTTGGCGGAGTACAGAAGCTTGGGTGTTTTGTAATGATTGGCAGTGGTGATGGTAGTGAATGTGCTTCCCTGAACACTGGCAGTGGTGCTGGGTGACGCTGGCTTCACTTGTAATACCTACGAGCTACACGTCCTCGACTTGAGCACAGAATCAGGAGATCATTGGATGGGGCAGTGATGGGGTGACATGAAGTGAGGCTGTTCCTCGTCGCTGTCCGAACGGTTCCTTAATGGTACTGTCTACTGTCTAACACGCACGCACATACAGACATACACACACAGCGGAGGGGCAATCTCCAGCACACACACACGGATCAAAAAGCTTGGAGAGAATCGTGGCAGGCTGGTAGTGTGTACAGCTTTGGGCCTTTGTCCTCTAACGGGGCTGCCTACACCTCTTCCTCTACGGTCACTCAACTCAACACTCGCCTGTCTCAACTTCTCCCTCGCTACTCTCTGGCGCCACTCGCACTCCGCCGGACACACAGGGGCGGGTTAAGCACTCGGAGTCTGGCAGTGATGCACATGAGTCTACACGTGCGAAAGGGTCCTTGTCCCGTCCCCGCGGTCCGCGCCGACCC
>NC_087195.1:5497500-5500000 GCF_035594125.1 Scylla paramamosain
AGTGAGGTGTGAAAGTTGATGAGCCAGCAGGAATATAAACAGTGGAACCAAACGCCATTTTTGTCATCATCTTTCACTAACCTGTTCTATCTATTCCCCCTCCCACCTACTCCTCCCCCTTCCCCATCCCCCTTTCTCTCTTCATTTATTCCTCTCTCCTTCTTTCTCCTCACTTGCTTATTCCTCCATCTCCTTTTGCTATTTTATTTCTTATTTATTTATTCTCGTCATTCATTCCTTTCTCTCTCTCCCTTATCCTTCCATCCCCTCCTTCTACCCCTTTCTAATTCCCTTGCTTCTTTATTAATTCCCCGTCACAACCCATTTCTTGTACTGTCCAGGCGGAAAATAAATAGATACTGTAAAATAATTAAAGCCAGTACTATTTTCGTGATTCTATACAAAGCTGATAAAAAGTGTGGGTAAATGATGAAAAGACGTGATATAACAACTTAACTAATTAACATTCTCGTCTTTCAAAGCTGCCGTGATAAGAGAACACAGTGTCTGAAAACTCCACAATAATACAAAAACCACGAGGAAAACTACATGAGTCATCCTTCAAATGTATCCATTTTCTCTCACTCCTTCAGTTCTCTACACACTTTAAGCGTAAACTACGATATTCACACGATTTTCATATCTTCCTCTACAATTGAGCGTATATCATCCAACAATCTATAAATACCTTCCCTAGGTTGGTCATAAGGGTGAGAATAGTGAAAAATATGACGAGATGTAGAGTTTTTTGTCCATTTTCTTATTTTTATGGGAAACTGTACAAAATTATATTAGCCTATTATGTAATTTTAAATCCATTGACTGGTAGCACGATTACCTGTTGGTTTGATTGAGTAACAAGAAAAATAATGGATGAGAACAACAAACAAGAAACAATAACAACAACAAAACAAGAAAATAAAAAAATACAACAATAAAAAATGAAAAAAAGGAAGAAAAATAAGAAAAAGAAGAAAAAGAAAAAGAACAAGAACAACAAAATGATAACAATAATAATAATAATAATAATAATAATAATAATAATAATAATAATAATAATTAGAAGATGGCGTGCACAACAAGAGGGTAATGACCTTTCAAGGAAGTTCAGAAGACAAGCAAAGGTAATCTGAGAGAGGAATTACCTTAGAACACACACACACACACACACACACACACACACACACACACACTAGATGAGCCAATTAAAACACGAATAAAGGCAGCCACAATCATAAAAAACGGAAATAAACTTTAAAGGCACCTGAGGAATGACCAAAGAAAATGGGAGATATTCTTTTTTTTCAGTTATACCTTTAAGGGAAAGAAAATGTGAGTTAATAATTTTCGTTTTCTTTCGTTTTTTTATTTCACTTGTGATTTAAAGACAGAAAAAAAGAAGAATTATTAACTGATCTCGTTTTTTTTTCTCTTTATTTCTGTTTGTAGTTCAGTTATGGCTTAAAGGAAAAGAAAACGGAGGTACTGTAAATTAATGAATGACGTTTTTTTCTCGTTTTCTTTCCAATCTACTCCAGTTATTGCTTAAAGGGAGAAAATGGGATGGTGGTGATTTATAAGCCACCTCAAACCACGCTAATAATTGAATAGATGCCGGGAAGGAAAGAAAAAAAAAAAAAAAAAGGAAAAAAAATGCCAAGCTGGGAAGAAAATTCAGTTTTTTTTTTGTGTGTGAAATTTTATAACCGATAATGAATTCCACTGAGGAGGAGGAGGAGGAGGAGGAGGAGGAGGAGGAGGAGGAGGAGGAGGAGGAGGAGGAAGAAGAAGAGGAGGAGGAGTAGGAGAAGGAGATAGTGAAGATGACGAGGATGACAACGAGATGTCGATGAGAAAGGAGAAGACTGAGATGGAGGAGGAGGAGGAGGAGGAGGAGGAGGAGGAGGAGGAGGAGGAGGAGGAGGAGGAGGAGGAGGAGGAGGTGTCGATGAAGATGACAATGAGAAGGAGGAAGAGAAGTTTGAGGTGCCGGAGGAGGAGGAGAAGGAGGAGAAGGAGGAGGAGGAGGAGGAGGAGGAGGAGGAGGAGGAGGAGGAGGAGGAGGAGGAGGAGGAGGAGGAGGAGGAGGAGGAGGAAGGGCGTGGGAAGGAGGAGGGAGCGATGACCGAAGCAGTGGAGCATGAACCCTGGAGGTGGTGTGTGTGTGTGTGTGTGTGTGTGTGTGTGTGTGTGTGTGTGTGTGTGTGTGTGTGTGTGTGTGTGTGTGTCCACCCTTCCACCCACGCGAACACACCCGCGCGCCAGCAAAGCCCCCTTCCTGCCCCTTAACACACACACACACACACACACACACACACACACACACACACACACACACACACACACACACACACACACACACACACACACACACACACACACACACACACACACACACACACACACACACACACACACACACACACACACACACACACACACACACTTCATTGCTCGAACCGACAACAACAACAACAACAGCACGATAATAATAATAATA
>NC_087195.1:5505000-5507500 GCF_035594125.1 Scylla paramamosain
GCGCCCGCTGATGGTGATGGACTTTATGCTGCCGGTAATCACCCCCTCACCTGTGTAGGAACTTTCTCGTCGCACTTGCAACTGGGCGACAGGGAAGCTGAGACTGTTGTGAGCGTGGTGAAGGAGGTGAAGGGGGCGCTGCTTAGCTGGTACGATTCCATCGCTCTCGGAATCCTCCCCGAAGATTTTCCGGCTCAAATCCGACCGCTACGCAGGGAAGAACAGCACACCGGCAACAGCTCCATCAAGTACCCGACCGCCTCGCAGCCACCTCTATCTACGCCCACAGAAGTGATCAGCTGGCCTCATTCCTACGACCCAACGCCACAGCAGCGTGCGGGGCACGCTGCTGCTGTGATCAAGGCCTTTCCCAGCGTCTTCGAAGCAAAGGAAGGTTTACGTGCAATGGCTGGTGGATCCATGGCCATCGAGTTGACAGACGACGCTCGACCCTTCGCCGTAACAGCATCTCGTACAATCCCTTACAATTGGCGTGAAGAAATTAAGAGCCAGTTGGAAGAGCTGCTTAACAAGGGAATCATCGAGAGTGTGGACTACCCTACGGCATGGTGCCACCCCATCGTGCCTGTCCCAAAAAAGACATCTGGTGTAAGGCTGTGTGTTGACCTGACACGACTCAACCGTTACGTGAAGAGGCCCGTGTATCCAGTGCGCTCACCTCATGACGCCATCGCCTCGATCGGGACCGGAGCAGTTTGGTTCACCACTCTTGATGCCAAGATGGGGTATTTTCAAGTCCCCATTAGAGAAGAAGACCAGGATTTAACCTGCTTCATAACACCTTGGGGTCGGTACAAGTTTCGGCGAGCGGTTATGGGTCTCGTCTCGTCTGGAGACGAGTATAACCGTCGAGGAGACCAAGCTCTCGGCGACATACCTAACACCATCAAGATCGTGGACGACATCCTGGCCTATGACTCCACCTACAGTGCGCACTTAGCCCATGTCATTCAGATTGTGCGGCGGTGTGACCAGCACGGCATCACTCTCAACCCACAGAAGTTTACATTCGCGGAAAGAGTGGTAGATTACTGTGGTTACTCTGTTTCTGGACAAGGCTACACGACAGACTCAAAGAAAGTTAAGGCAATCTCTGACTTCCCACGACCACAGCACATCACCGACTTACGATCATTCATGGGTCTTACAAACCAGCTTGGAAGCTTTTCTCCTGCTGTGGCTGCAGCTGCACAACCCCTCAGAGATCTCTTACGCCCGAAGAACAGTTGGTGCTGGTCTCCTAACCATGAAGAGGCGTTTGAGAAGGTGAAACAGTGTCTCGTCAGCCCACCTGTCTTGGCATACTTCGACCCATCATTACCAACGATGCTACAGACTGACGCCTCAAGGATGCACGGATTTGGATTCGTTCTCCTGCAGAAGCACAGTGACCAGTGGAAGATGGTGCAATGCGGGTCAAGATTTGTTACAGACACAGAGAGCCGCTATGCAGTAATAGAGTTGGAAATGGCTGCAATCGTCTGGGCAGTCAGGAAATGTGGCACCTACCTGAAAGGACTCCCTCACTTCGATCTAGTGCTCGACCACCGCCCGCTGATACCTCTCCTCAATAGCAAGTTGTTGGGAGAAATAGAGAACCTGCGGCTGCAGCGCATGAGGGAGAAGCTTGCTCAGTATTCTTTCACAGCAAGCTGGCAAAAGGGATCGACACACTGTGTGCCCGACGCCCTCTCACGTGCTCCAGTACAGGACCCAGTGGAGGAAGAGGATGCTGCTACTTCTGGTGACCTCGACCCTCTCCACTCAGCGGTCATCTCAGCGTTATCTGCCACCAATGAGGACGGCGTCCGCTTAGCACCACTCCAGGATCAGACTGTGGAAATGGTACGTGCCGCAGCAGCAAGAGACGGGGAGTACTGCTTGCTCAAGAACGTCATCATCGAGGGCTTCCCTGATCATTGCCACGACCTCGATCACCGCTTGCGTACGTACTGGCCGGTGCGCAGTCTGCTGGCCGTAGACGACGACCTGGTGGTTTACGGGCCGAGGCTTCTTATTCCTCACAGCCTCCGCCGAGAAACACTAGAGCGACTCCATGACAGTCATCAGGGGATGGAGCGCACCAAGCGACGGGCCCGACAAACGGTGTACTGGCCTGGTATGGACAGAGACGTTGAGAACGTCGTTTCTGGATGCTCACTATGCCGTCCACTCCTACCAAGCCAAGCCAACGAACCTCTCTGGCAGGACACGGACACACCCAGCAGGGTGTTTGAGTCAGTTTCTGCAGACTACTTCCACGCAGCAGGCCGTACATACCTCGTGTATGTAGATCGCTTGTCTGGGTGGCCTCACGTGTCTGCATGCTCACGTCCAGCATCGGCTGATCAGCTCGTTCGTGTCCTTCGGGGTGTGTTCGCCGACACGGGCGTGCCTGTTCTCCTGAGGACTGACGGTGGACCGCAGTTCACTTCTTCATCGGTACGGCGCTTCCTGGCTCGATGGGGGGTGGAGCATC
>NC_087195.1:5557500-5562500 GCF_035594125.1 Scylla paramamosain
CCTTGCAAGGCTACTTCTAACTAGCTACAGGGAAGAGAGACAGGACAGCACAGCAGAAGGCTCCTCCCCACCCACCACTCCCTCTAGCTTGCGCTGGCATGGAAATAGTTGGGAAAAGTACCATGCAGTATGGAAAAACTGACATGGAATTTTCATAGGAAAGGATGAAAGGAAGTTCTCCTATTCACCCTAGATAGACAGATACACTACGGTGAACTCTATACGCCTATCTGAAAGTTAATACAAGTTATATTAAAACTGGTGTCTGTAAAATAAGAGTTTATTCGTGAATTTAGTAATTATTCGGACAAGAAGAGAGCTTGTTGGGGATTTGCTTTTAAAGTATTTGTCTATTTTATTTTTGAATGATTCAATAGTATTGGTGTTTCACAATTTGTGCAGGAAGTTTATTCCATATATTTACTATACGATTAAAGAAAAAATGTTTGGCCTCGTGGGATTTAAAACGTTTGGTTATAATCTTGAATCCATTATTTCTTGTTAGGTTAGAATGATCAATGGTAAAATATTGATGTGCATCAATGTTACTATATCCTTTGAAAATTTTGAACACTTCAATTAGGTCTCCTCTTATCCTGCGCTTTGTTAAACTAAATAGGTTTAGTTCTTCCAGTCGTTCCTCATACGGCTTATTGCGCAATCTTGGAATCATCTTTCGTGACTCTGCGCTGTATCTTTTCTAGTTTTTCAATGTCTTTTTTGTAATACGGTTACCAGAACTGTACACAGTATTCTAGATGAAAATAATGGTTGTCTTTGAAGGCCCCACCGAGACTCGAACTCGGGTCTCTGGATTCAAAGTCCAGGATGTTAACCATTACACCATGAGGAGGAGGAGGAGGAGGAGGAGGAGGAGGAGGAGGAGGAGGAGGAGGAGGAGGAGGAGGAGGAGGAGGAGGAGGAGGAGGAGGAGGAGGAGGAGGAGTAGGAGTAGGAGGAGGAGGAGGAGGAGAGAAGAGTTTGAAAAAAATAAATTAAGAGTGAGAACGAAAGAAAAACTATGTGAAAATGTTGATTAAAGCGAGAGAGAGAGAGAGAGAGAGAGAGAGAGAGAGAGAGAGAGAGAGAGAGAGAGAGAGAGAGAGAGAGAGAGAGAGAGAGAGAGAGAGAGAGAGAGAGACTCGCAGATATATAAATAGACAGATACAGACAGACAGGCAGAGACAAACAGACAGACAGACAGACAGACAGACAGACAGACAGACAGGCAGGCAGGCAGGCAGGCAGGCAGGCAGGCAGGCAGACAGACAGACAGACAGATAGACAGACAGACAGACAGACAGACAGACAGACAGACAGACAGACAGACAGACAGACACCTGCATTCCCACGCACCTGATGTCATGACGGAACAGACGCAGGTGCAATGGGGTTAAGGTGAGGCAGGAGGAGGAGGAGGAGGAGGAGGAGGAGGAGGAGGAGGAGGAGGAGGAGGAGGAGGAGGAGGAGGAGGAGGAGGAGGAGGAGGAGGAGGAGGAGGAGATATGTATGAATGAAGGTTTGAAAAATGAGAAAAAAGTTTAAAAAAAGAGCAAATTATTACTCACTCTCTCTCTCTCTCTCTCTCTCTCTCTCTCTCTCTCTCTCTCTCTCTCTCTCTCTCTCTCTCTCTCTCTCTCTATATATATATATATATATATATATATATATATATATATATATATATATATATCGTTTTTAACGAATGGAGAAGATTAAATGTGAAATAAGACACAAAGAAGAAGGAGAAGAACAAGAACAAGAACAAGAAGAACAAGAAGAAGAAAAAGAAAACAAAAACAAAACCACTACGAGAGAGAGAGAGAGAGAGAGAGAGAGAGAGAGAGAGAGAGAGAGAGAGAGAGAGAGAGAGAGAGAGAGAGAGAGAGAGAGAGAGAGAGAGAGAGGTAAACAGGACAAATGACAGGAGGAGGAGGAGGAGGAGGAGGAGGAGGAGGAGGAGGAGGAGGAGGAGGAGGAGGAGGAGGAGGAGGAGGAGGAGGAGGAGGAGGAGGAGGAGAGAGTGACAGATAAAGTGAAGGGAGATGAAGGGAGGAGGTGATGGGAGGGAGGTGATGGGAGGAGGTGATGGGAGGAGTTGATGGGGACAACTTGCAACACTGTCAACAAGGGGTCGGGGCGCAGATCAGGGCCACCTCCCCCCCATTCCCCCTCTCCATCTCTCCCCTCTCCCCTCCCATCACCTCTCCTTTATTCGTTTTCCTCCCCTTTCCCTTTCTCTCTTCCGTTTTCCGCTCTTTTCCCTTTATCTCCCTCTTCCCCTTCCTCTTCCCCCTCTTCTGTGTCCCTTATTCCTCTTCTTCCCCTTTCTTTCTCTCTTCTCTGTCCTTTTAATATATTTTTCCCTTGATCTCTCTCTCTCTCTCTCTCTCTCTCTCTCTCTCTCTCTCTCTCTCTCTCTCTCTCTCTCTCTCTCTCTCTAGTATCATTTCCGTGTTGGAGATGAGAAGGTATTTCCCGACAGTAAGGAGGAGGAGGAGGAGGAGGAGGAGGAGGAGGAGGAGGAGGAGGAGGAGGAGGAGGAGGAGGAGGAGGAGGAGGAGGAGGAGGAAAGAAAGTTGTATGAGGAATAGGAAGTGAACCGTATCGTAGGTGAAGGGAAGAAGAAGAAGAAGAAGAAGAAGAAGAAGAAGAAGAAGAAGAAGAAGAAGAAGAAGAAGAAGAAGAAGAAGAAGAAAGATTAACATAAAAAATAAAAGGAAAACTTGACACACACACACACACACACACACAGAGAGAGAGAGAGAGAGAGAGAGAGAGAGAGAGAGAGAGAGAGAGAGAGAGAGAGAGAGAGAGAGAGAGAGAGAGAGAGAGAGAGAGAGAGAGAGAGAGAGAGAGAGAGAGGAGATCCCAGTGACAAAATAGCTACTCATTGCTCCCCCTTAACCTTTGACCACTCCCCCTTCCCCTTCCTCCCCCTCCTCCCCTCCTTCCCCTTCCCCATACATTGAAAGGGTAGACCGGTAGGGAAGGACAGAGAGGGAAGGGGTGGTGGTGGTAGCAGTAGTAGGAGGAGGAGGAGGAGGAGGAGGAGGAGGAGGAGGAGGAGGAGGAGGAGGAGGAGGAATACAAAGGAAGACAAACAGCAACAGACCCTGAGGTCCTTACTAGGCTGTTTATTGAGACTATTTACTAACTACCAGTGATAGAGACAAGACAGCAAAGCAGAAGGCTCCTCCCCACCACCCCTCCCTCCAGCCGAGGCTGGCAGGAAAAAATGCGAAACCATGTGATATTGAAAAACCACGTTAAATTTTAGTAGAGAGTGAAAAGGAAAAATGTAATGTACGTGTGAGTAGCAGTGTTTGTGTGGGAAGGTGTTTAAGCTTGGTAAATGTAATGTTGTGTGTGCTTTGTGTACGTGGATGCACAGTGTGTGTGTCGAATGGGTGGTGCGGCAGTCTTGCCTGGCGCTTTCTAGGGAGGCAGCAGTCAATCAGGCCCCAGCTCTGTTCAATCCACTGAGATAGCACACTTTCCCTGTAGGGACGCCGTACGCTGGTTTCCCCTTGCAACATTGATCCCTGGTACTTTAGTTCCCGATGGTGATCAATACTTGACAAGGCCCTCTCCAAACACAGCCCGTCACAGGTCGAGGGTAGCAGTGGTGACCGTTAGCTCTGGGCTCTGTGCGTGTAGGCAGTGTTGTGTGGTGTGTGTGTAGACACAGTGTGGAGTCAAAGAGGTGGTGCGGCAGCCTTGCCTGGCGCTATCAAGAGAGGCAGCAGTCAATCAGGCCCTAGCTCAGTACAACCACTGTACAAGTGCACTTCCCTTCACAGGACGCCGCGCACTGTATAGTTACCCCCTGCAGCGGTGACCCCTGCTACCTTAAATCCCGATGATGGTCACCAACTGTCAGGGCTCTTCACTATCCACAGCCCTTCACTGATCGAGACCAAAAGTAGTGACCGTTCACTCCGAGCTATCTGTGTCATGTACGAGGAGGAGGAGGAGGAGGAGGAGGAGGAGGAGGAGGAGGAGGAGGAGGAGGAGGAGGAGGAGGAGGAGGAGGAGGAGGACAATGAAAAGAATGAAAATAAAACAAACTCTCTCTCTCTCTCTCTCTCTCTCTCTCTCTCTCTCTCTCTCTCTCTCTCTCTCTCTCTCTCTCTCTCTCTCTCTCTCTCATGGTAAAGTAAATATTTAACCTAAATTTTCTTCTTTTCCTCCTCCTCCTCCTCCTCCTCCTCCTCCTCCTCCTCCTTCTTCTCCTCCTCCTCCTCTTCATTTATCACTTACTTTACTTCTACTCAGAATTTCACTTCCATTCGAGAGAGAGAGAGAGAGAGAGAGAGAGAGAGAGAGAGAGAGAGAGAGAGAGAGAGAGAGAGAGAGAGAGAGAGAGAGAGAGAGAGAGGTCATAGGTCATCTCACTTCGGGGTTACATTGCGTTGCGGTCACCACCAGCACCACCACCACCTTCTCCTCCTCCTCCTCCTCCTCCTCCTCCTCCTCCTCCTCCTCCTCCTCCCTTTAAATATAACCCATCTCGTTTTTTTCCTTTATTTTTTTTTGTCTATGCCCAATATGGATACATTATTCTCTCTCTCTCTCTCTCTCTCTCTCTCTCTCTCTCTCTCTCTCTCTCTCTCTCTCTCTCTCTCTACATTATACACATACATTCCATACAACACAATACAATACAATACAAGAGCGAGAGCGAGAGAGAGAGAGAGAGAGAGAGAGAGAGAGAGAGAGAGAGAGAGAGAGAGAGAGTGAGAAAATCGTATAGTGATAATAAAAACACTAATACACTGAGCTACTGAAGGACAGAGAGAGAGAGAGAGAGAGAGAGAGAGAGAGAGAGAGAGAGAGAGAGAGAGAGAGAGAGAGAGAGAGAGAGAGTGTACAATGTGATGTTATGTACTGGGATGATTAGTGAATGAAGAGAAAAAAAATAAGAGAAAATGAAAGAAATGAATGAAAAGAAAAGGAGACAAAGGAAGGAAGGAAGGAAGGAAGGAATGAAGGAACGA
>NC_087195.1:5567500-5575000 GCF_035594125.1 Scylla paramamosain
AAGAAAAATAAATAACAGAAAAGTGCAAAAAGAGAAAGTAAGAAAGGGAGAAAGAAAGAAATGAAAGAAAGAAAGAAAGAAAGAAAGAAAGAAAGAAAGGAAGGAAAAGGAAGAGTTGTAAAATCACCAAATTGAGGAACTGCTTGAGAGAGAGAGAGAGAGAGAGAGAGAGAGAGAGAGAGAGAGAGAGAGAGAGAGAGAGAGAGAGAGAGAGAGAGAGAGAGAGAGAGAGAGAGAAACCCACAAACCTACATACAAATTACCTAAAAAAAAAAAATAATAATAAGATAAAAGTAGAAAAGGAAAACTACGAAAAAAATTAATAAAACAAAAAGTTGACGAAAAATAAACAAATAAATAAATAACAATAATAGCAATAAATAACAATAACAGCAATAAATAACAATAATAGCAATAAATAAATGAACAAATCTGTAAGGTAAACAAACAGAGGCGGTTCCAACACTCACCTTTCGGGTAGTGAGTTGTAAAATCACCAAATTGAGGAACTGCTTGAGAGAGAGAGAGAGAGAGAGAGAGAGAGAGAGAGAGAGAGAGAGAGAGAGAGAGAGAGAGAGAGAGAGAGAGAGAGAAACCCACAAACCTACATACAAATTACCTAAAAAAAAAATAATAATAAGATAAAAGTAGAAAAAGAAAACTACGAAAAAAAATAATAAAAAAAGTTGACGAAAAATAAACAAATAAATAACAATAATAGCAATAAATAACAATAACAGCAATAAATAACAATAATAGCAATAAATAAATGAACATCTGTAAGGTAAACAAACAGAGGCGGTTCCAACACTCACCTTTCGGGTAGTCCTCGAGGAGCAGGTGTAGATGACCCAGTTTGCAGTATGTGCGCGGCTCGATACATAGCGCTGGTGGGTCACTACTATTACTAATGGTTGTGATAGTTGTGGTAGGGGAGGCGGGGGTACTGGTAGTGGTGGTGGTGGTGGTCTGAGGGGGGTCCACATCACCCACCTGTGTAAACCCTTCTACTGTGGTGTCTCTTGTGTCAGTGGTGGTGGTGGTGGTGGGTGTGGTGGGGGTGGTGGGGGTGGTAGTTGTCAAATCAGGGTCTTTTTTGATAAGTAAGGAGAGGTTGGTAGAAGTAGTAGTGGTAGTAGTAGTAGTAGTAGTAGGTAGTATTGCGCTAGAGGAAGATGGCGGAGTGTGTGTGTCATCTCCCTCAGACGTTCCATCACAGCTACTATTACTATTCACACTACTACTATTACTAACACCACCACCACCACAACCACCATTCTTACTATTCGTCACGAGGGTAGAAGTGGTGGTAGTAGTAGTAGTGGTAGTGGTGGGAGAAGAGTTGTTGTTGTTCTTGTTGGTGTTGTTGTTGTTGTTCTTGTTGTTTGCGTGAATGATTAGGGACTCCAGATACCGCACGGCTTTTAAAACAAGCGTCCTCTTTTTACTGTTGGCGGGGTCTGTCAGCTTCACAAAGCCAAACTTGCGGCTGTCGGGGAGAGAGAGAGGGAGAGAGGCGGCATTAGTGACTGGCTGGGAGAGGAAACACGAAGAAAAAATTTAGTAAGATTTATTTTCTACCCACACAAAATCATGAAAGAAAATGAGAGAGAGAGAGAGAGAGAGAGAGAGAGAGAGAGAGAGAGAGAGAGAGAGAGAGAGAGAGAGTGCCAGGGAGAGTTAAGGAAGGAATAATTGAAGAAAAACAGATTTATTTTATAACCACACAAAATCTGAAAAAAAGGGAGAGAGAGAAGGAGAGGTGGTGGTGGTTGTGGGAGAGAGAGAGAGGGAGAGGTAGTGGTGGTTGTGGGAGAGAGAGAGGGAGAGGTAAGGGAGAGAAGAGAGGGAGGAATAAAAGAGAAAGATCAAGTATTTTTATTCATTTATTTTCCATTCAAACAAATCAATTAAATAAAAAAAGAGAAAAATATTGGTTACTTTGTCCTTTGAGATAAAATAAATAAATACAAATAAATAAATAAATAAAGAACAGCACAAGGAGGGGTAAAGGGAGACCAGGGGGGTGAGGGAAGCGGGGAGACAAGGGGGGGATACACCAGGGGAAAAGGGGACGGGGGGGACAAGGGCTGGGGATTATGAAGGGAGAAGGCTTGTCATCAATTCTCTCTCTCTCTCTCTCTCTCTCTCTCTCTCTCTCTCTCTCTCTCTCTCTCTCTCTCTCTCTCTCTCTCTCGTAAACGGCTATAAAATTTTATTGCAATCACGTCTGCTACTACTACTACTACTATTACTACTACTACTACTACTACTACTACTACTACTACTAATAATAATAATAATAATAATAATAATAATGATGATGAGTAAGGAGAACAAAAACAAGAACAAGAACAAGTAGTAGTAGTAGTAGTAGTAGTAGTAGTAGTAGTAGTAGTAGTAGTAGTAGTAGTAGTAGTAGTGAACACAAACTGAACATGCGGAGAAGGAGGAGGAGGAGGAGGAGGAGGAGGAGGAGGAGGAGAAATGAACGAATCAGAGTTCTGGAGGGCACATTAAACCCGGAGGAAGAATAAAAGGAGGAGGAGGAGGAGGAGGAGGAGGAGGAGGAGGAGGAGGAGGAGGAGGAGGAGGAGGAGGAGGAGGAGGAGGAAGAGGAGGAGGAAGCGGTGTGAGTGACCCTGAAGCAGCAGGAAGGGAGAGAGGGAGGAAGGGAAGGGAGGGAAAGAGAAGGAAGGGAAAGAGAAGGGAGAGAGGGATGGAAAGAAAGAAGAAGAAGAAGAAGAGGAGGAGGAGGAGGAGGAGGAGGAGGAGGAGGAGGAGGAGGAGGAGGAGGAGGAGGAGGAGGAGGAGGAGGAGGAGGAGGAGGAGAAGAAGAAGAAGAAGAAGAAGAAGAAGAAGAAGAAGAAGAAGAAGAAGAAGAAGAAGAAGAAGAAGAAGAAGAAGAAGACGAGGAGGAGGAATACAAAGGAATACAAAGGAAAGCCAAACAGCAACAGCCCTTTTGGTCCTTGCAAGGCTGTTTGGTAAATAAAGGAGGAGGAGGAGGAGGAGGAGGAGGAGGAGGAGGAGGAGGAGGAGGAGGAGGAGGAGGAGGAGGAGGAGGAGGAGGAGGAGGAGGAGGAAGAAGAAGAAGAAGAAGAAGAAGAAGAAGAAGAAGAAGAAGAAGAAGAAGAAGAAGAAGAAGAAGAAGAAAAAAAAGAAAAAGAAGAAGAAGAAGAAGAAGAAGAAGAAGAAGAAGAAGAAGAAGAAGAAGAAGAAGAAGAAGAAGAAGAAGAAGAAGAAGAAGAAGAAGTCCATTATATAATTCTAATAATAGAGAAAAAAAGATATAAAGAAAGAAAGAATTAGAAGAGAAAGGAGAAAATAAATAAGCAATAAAAAATAGAATAAAAAAATAAACAAAAAAAATCAAACAAAATAATAATAATAATAATAATAATAATAATAATAATAATAATAATAATAATAATAATAATAATAATAATAACAACAGATAGGCCTAAAAAAATATTGCTACATTTTTTCATTTCAGTATTTAATTAGAACATTATCACAAGAGGAGGAGGAGGAGGAGGAGGAGGAGGAGGAGGAGGAGGAGGAGGAGGAGGAGGAATACAAAGGAAAGCCAAAAAGCAACAGACCTTTTGGTCCTTGCAAGGCTGTTTGGTAACTACTTCTAACTAGCTACAGGGAAGAGAGACAGGACAGCATAGCAGAAGGCTCCTCCCCACCCACCACTCCCTCCAGCTGGCGCTAGCATGGAAATAGTTGGGAAAAGTACCATGCAGTATGGAAAAACTGACATGGAAATTTTCATAGGAAAGGATGAAAGGAAGTTCTACTATTCAGCCTACGGTGAACTCTATACGCCTATCTGAAAGTTAATACAAGTTATATTAAAACTGGTGTCTGTAGAATAAGAGTTTATTCGTGAATTTAGTAATTATTCGGACAAGAAGAGAGCTTGTTGGGGATTTGCTTTTAAATATTTGTCTATTTTATTTTTGAATGATTCAATAGTATTGGTGTTCACAATTTGTGCAGGAAGTTTATTCCATATATTTACTATACGATTAAAGAAAAAATGTTTGGCCTCGTGGGATTTAAAACGTTTGGGTTATAATCTTGAATCCATTATTTCTTGTTAGGTTAGAATGATCAATGGTAAAATATTGATGTGCATCAATGTTACTATATCCTTTGAAAATTTTGAACACTTCAATTAGGTCTGCTCTTATCCTGCGCTTTGTTAAACTAAATAAGTTTAGTTCTTCCAGTCGTTCCTCATACTGCTTATTGCGCAATCTTGGAATCATCTTTCGTAACTCTGCGCTGTATCTTTTCTAGTTTTTCAATGTCTTTTTTGTAATACGGTTACCAGAACTGAACACCATATTCTAGATGAGGGCTTACCAGTGAGTTATATAAGGCAAGTATAACCTTTTCTTATTTAAATTCAAAAGTTCTCCCAATAAACCCTACTAATTTATTTTTTTATTTATTTATTTATTTTTTTAAATGTAGGAAGGACACTGGCCAAGGGCAACAAAAATCCAATAAAAAAAAATGCCCACTGAAATGCCAGTCCCATAAAAGGGTCAAAGCAGTAGTCAAAATTTGATGAATAAGTGTCTTGAAACCTCCCTCTTGAAGGAATTCAAGTCATAGGAAGGTGGAAATACAGAAGCAGGCAGGGAGTTCCAGAGTTTACCAGAGAAAGGGATGAATGATTGAGAATACTGGTTAACTCTTGCGTTAGAGAGGTGGACAGAATAGGGATGAGAGAAAGAAGAAAGTCTTGTGCAGCGAGGCCGCGGGAGGAGGGGAGGCATGCAGTTAGCAAGATCAGAAGAGCAGTTAGCATGAAAATAGCGGTAGAAGACAGGTAGATATGCAACATTGCGTCGGTGAGAGAGAGGCTGAAGACAGTCAGTTTGAGGAGAGGAGTTGATGAGACGAAAAGCTTTTGATTCCACCCTGTCTAGAAGAGCAGTATGAGTGGAAGCCCCCAGACATGTGAAGCATACTCCATACATGGACGGATAAGGCCCTTGTACAGAGTTAGCAGCTGGGGGGGGTGAGAAAAACTGGCGACGTCTCAGAACGCCTAAATTCATAGAAGCTGTTTTAGCTAAAGATGAGATGTGAAGTTTCCAGTTCAGATTATAAGTAAAAGGACAAACCGAGGATGTTCAGTGTAGAAGAGGGGGACAGTTGAGTGTCATTGAAGAAGAGGGGATAGTTGTCTGGAAGGTTGTGTTGAGTTGATAGATGGAGGAATCGAGTTTTTGAGGCATTGAACAATACCAAGTTTGCTCTGCCCCAATCAGAAATTTTAGAAAGATCAGAAGTGAAGCCCATCTACCACAGTAGCAATAGAATGGTCAGAAAGGAAACTTGAGATGAAGTTACAGAGAGAAGGATAGAAGCCGTAGGAGGGTAGTTTGGAAATCAAAGCTTTGAGCCAGACTCTAATCAAAAGCTTTTGATATGTCCAAGGCAACAGCAAAAGTTTCACCAAAATCTCTAAAAGAGGATGACCAAGACTCAGTAAGAAAAGCCAGAAGATCACCGGTAGAGCGGCCTTGACGGAACCCATACTGGCGATCAGATAGAAGGTTGTGAAGTGATAGATGTTTAAGAATCTTTCTGTTGAGGATAGATTCACAAACTTTAGTTAGGCAGGAAATTAAAGCAATAGGACGGTAGTTTGAGGGATTAGAACGGTCACCCTTTTTAGGAATAGGTTGACTGTAGGCAAACTTCCAGCAAGGAGGAAAGGTAGATGTTGACAGACAGAGCTGAAAGAGTTTGACTAGGCAAGGTGCAAGCACGGAAGCACAGTTTCGGAGAACAATAGGAGGGACCCCATCAGGTCCATAAGCCTTCCGAGGGTTTAGGCCAGCAAGGGCATGGAAAACATCATTGCGAAGAATTTTAATAGGTGGCATGAAGTAGTCAGAGGGTGGAGGAGAGGGAGGAACAAGCCCAGAATCGTCCAAGGTAGAGTTTTTACCAAAGGTTTTAAGCGGAGTTCAGCTTTAGAAATAGATGTGATAGCAGTGGTGGTGCCATCTGGTTGAAATAGAGAAGGGAAAGAAGAAGAAGCAAAGTTATTGGAGATGTTTTTGGCTAGATGCCAGAAGTCACGAGGGGAGTTAGATCTTGAAAGGTTTTGACATTTTCTGTTAATGAAGGAGTTTTTAGCTAGTTGGAGAACAGACTTGGCATGGTTCCGGGAAGAAATATAAAAGTGCATGAGATTCTGGTGATGGAAGGCTTAAGTATCTTTTGTGGGCCACCTCTCTATCATGTACGAGTATAGCACGAGAACAAGCTGTGTTAAACCAAGGTTTGGAAGGTTTAGGACGAGAAAAAGAGTGAGGAATGTACGCCTCCATGCCAGACATTATCACCTCTGTTATGCACTCAGCACACAAAGACGGGTCTCTGACACGGAAGCAGTAGTCATTCCAAGGAAAATCAGCAAAATACCTCCTCATGTCCCCCCAACTAGCAGAGGCAAAACGCCAGAGGCACCTTCGCTTAGGGGGATCCTGAGGAGGGACTGGAGTGATAGGACAAGATACAGATATGAAGCCAAAGCTGGTGGTGAACACTGAAGTCTCCAAAAATGGAGATCTCTGCAAAAGGGAAGAGGGTCAGAATGTGCTCCACTTTGGAAGTTAAGTAGTCAAAGAATTTCTTATAGTCAGAGGAGTTAGGTGAGAGTTATACAACACAGATAAATTTAGTTTGAGAGTGACTCTGTAGTCGTAGCCAAATGGTGGAAAACTCGGAAGATTCAAGAGCGTGGGCACGAGAGCAGGTTAAGTCATTGCGCACATAAACGCAGCATCCAGCTTTGGATCGAAAATGAGGATAGAGAAAGTAGGAAGGAACAGAAAAGGGGCTACTGTCAGTTGCCTCAGACACCTGAGTTTCAGTGAGGAAAAGAAGATGAGGTTTAGAAGAGGAGAGGTGGTGTTCTACAGATTGAAAATTAGATCTTAGACCACGAATGTTGCAGAAGTTAATGAAAAAAAAAGTTAAGGGGGGTATCAAGACACTTAGGGTCATCGACAGAAAGGCAGTCCGACCTGGGGACATTCATGGTCCCCTCCCCAGATGGGGACTCCGAGGCTGGTATAGGAGTCGCCATGATGATGATGATCTTGTCTGGCCCGGGTGTTTTGTTTACGTTCATGCTCTTCGTGACTGAGAGGATTTCACTTCCTGTGATGGTGAAGTCCGGCAGCGTGGTGCCTCGTGACTGAGGCGTGGGGGTCGGCAGACTGCCCTCAACATCCTCAGTCGTGAAGACTGTTGAAAAGTACTAGTTCAGGGTGTTCGCCATGTCTGTTTCGCTTTCTATTTGTTTGCCATTTTGTGTTATTAGTGGACCAATCGTTGATGTTAAAACCCTTTTTGTTTTTACATAGCTGTAAAATTCTTTTCGGTTCGTTTTACATGAGTTCGCGATCTGAGCTTCAACAGATTTTGGTTTTATTATAGTTTAAGCCATTAAACACTACG
>NC_087195.1:5590000-5612500 GCF_035594125.1 Scylla paramamosain
CTTCTTTCATTTCCTTTTCCTTGTCTTTCCTCTCTCTTTACTTCTCATTTTGCTCCCAGGGTCTTCGAATAGATCTCATTTTCTCATTTCCTTTTTTAATTCATTAGCATTTTTTCCTTGTTTCCATTATGCATGTCTTATTCATCACATTTCATCCTCTTTCTCTTCTTTTTATTATTAACATTAAGATATTCAGTGTTTGTTGTGTATATCTCTTTTGAATGTTTTTTTTCTCTCTATCTCTTATTTCCATTAATGCTTTTGTTGTTGAATTTCCTTTTATTAGTGTGGCTGTGATATATTTCTTTTTTTTTTTGTTATTATTATCCTTTCTTGCACTTCTTCGCCCCTCTCTCTCTCTCTCTCTCTCTCTCTCTCTCTCTCTCTCTCTCTCTCTCTCTCTCTCTCTCTCTCTCTCTCTCTCTCTCTCTCTCTCTCTCTCTGTTCCTTGCCTTTCCATACACTGTCTCTGTCAACATTCTCTCCTTTATGTCTGTCTCTCAAATTCTATCTATCTTTCAATAGTACAAGGATTTTTCAACTGGGATTATATACATAGGCCCTTTCACCATCTCTCATATTCCTTCTTGCCTTTCCACATTACAGGGGTTTTTCTCGTACCCACATCCTGCACTCCACTTTTTTATGTTGTCTTTGTTACTTCACTTCTTCCCAGCCTCCTTTACATGATTAGTTGTATTCTAAAACACTTCTGGCCACACCTGCACTATTTTCAAAAGGCTCTAGCTGAAGGTACACAGGTTTTCAAGGATTTTTACGGTTCTAGTGACAGATTGACAAGATTTCTACGTTATTTTGTGGAAAAACAGTCTTGAAAACCTGGCTGATCATCTCTGTGGCCTTTGAAAACAGTTGTGATGAGAGAGCACAGCATTTCTGTATATATTTGTCCTCCTCTAACACTTCACAATACCTTTCCTCACTGTTTAATACTTTCAAACTTAATGCTAGGCTAGTTGTGTTTCGTCTAACTTGTATATTGTTTCCAGCTCTAATGCAAAGATGGGTGGGGAATGGCAGGGAGATGGGAGATCTTGGGATGCATAGTTTGGGTGGTGTAGAAATGGTGTGTGTTGGTTCGTTGGCTGGAATTGTTTTGCTGTGTTTGAAAAGGTTACTTTTGCTCGGCCAGAACAACAGAAGAGAGAGAAAAGGTGTTTGTAATGTGTGTGTTTGTGTGTATCTGTGTGTGTGTGAAAGCTGTAATTGTTTTTCTATGTACATGTTCTTCATTTCTCAGTGTTTAGAGGCAGAAATTCCTGTCTGCTTCTGTATTTCCTCCTTCCTGTGACTTTAACTCTTTCAAGATGGAGGTTTCAAGACACTTATCCTCCAATTTCTGACAGTCATTTCTTACTGGCAACTAAATGGGCCTTTTTTCTTTTCTTTTTATTTTGTTGCCCTTGGCCAGTGCCCCTCCATAAGGAAAAAAAAAAAAAAAAGGGAAAGAAAATAAAGAAAAGCTAATTTTTGACCCTTAAGAGATGACAGGAGTGTGTGTGTGTGTGTGTGTGTGTGTGTGTTATTGGTAAAGCATCCAGTGTGGTATAAAATGACAGTCTGTCTTGTTAGGTAAAGCACAGTAATATTGCTTTATTTTTGCAAGATTATTATTGTTTTTTTATTATTATTATTATTTTCAAGTTAGTGATGTAAGCTTTTTAGTTCATGAGTGTTTATTGCATTATATAATTCATGGCTATTAACAAAAAACTAGTCCAGTTAATTATATGTACTTTGTAGTTTTATTATTATTTATTATTAAAGCAACTCATTATTCATCATTTCCTTAATTTCACCGTTATTTTCTTATTTCTCGTATTCATTATCATTTTATTTTTATTTTCTTATAATTTATCTTGTGCTTTTGTGTTTACATTCTTGGCCAGCACTGTGCAAATCTGACCAGCAGCAGCAGCAACAGCACCCAGATGTATGAATGTGCTGATAGTGCTGTTAACCCTTATGCTTTGTTCCTCTGTTGTCTGTCAGCCGAGTATTAAAATTTATTTATTTATTTTTCCCCCCCATGAGTGTAAGAGGTTTCGTTTTCTTTCCTTGTGTTACAGTAAGCATCTTTTATTTTATTTTATTTTATTTTATTTTATTTATTTATTTATTTTTTTCCCTTGTGTTTCTGGTAAAGCTGAGAGTAAGAGTTGTTTTTTCCCTTGTGTTAGCCTAAGTGTGTTTATTTTCCCAGTGTTGCAAGTGTAAAAGGTGTTTTTTCCCTTGTTTTAACCTGAGTATGTTTATTTTCCCTGTGTTCTGAGCATAAGAGGCCCATTTTCTTTCCCGGCAGAGTTTGAGATTTCTTATTTTCCGTGTCCCTGGTGAGGCTGAGAGTAAAAGGTCCTGTTTTTTCAGGCGGTGCGCTTTGCCCGCGAGAACATAGTGTTGGCCACAAGCTTTGGTGGGGGAGTGCTGTTGGGGATTGCTTCGTCCTAAAGAACCACTGTTGTAAGTGTCCTTTCACTCCACTACCACCACTGCCAATACCTCTCAGCCTTGTCTGTCAGGAGTGCTTGAGATGTGCTATTGAGAATGCTAATTTGGTATGAGAATGAGTGGTGGATGTGTCTCTGTGTGTGTGTACTTGTGTATGTGTGTTTGTGAGATATATGTACGAGGGGAGTCAGAATTCTTTGCATTGTAGTATGGATAACAGCACCACTAACTGAATAGCCTATCTAGTGTGACATCTCTTTGCATCATAACAGCCTTAATCTAACACAGGGTGACTTGACGCTTGTGTTGTCTGGCCACCCCCGGCTTTACTCTGCCTTGCG
Source organism: Scylla paramamosain (assembly GCF_035594125.1). NCBI lineage: Eukaryota > Metazoa > Arthropoda > Malacostraca > Decapoda > Portunidae > Scylla > Scylla paramamosain. Next base: position 5,592,811 of record NC_087195.1, read on the forward strand.
TGGGTGATGGGAGCTAACGTGTGTCCTTGCTTAGTCTTGAAGCATTAAAACAAAGCCCTATCTTCTTTCTTCTTTGTGTATAATCTCTCTTGAATGCTTGCTCTGTCTTGAAACATTGAAATAAAATCCTCTTCTCTTTAATTTCTTTTTCTTATGCATTATTTTCTGTCCTGTGTGCTTGCTGTGTCTCAGAATATTGAAACAAATCCTCTTCTATTTTCTTCCTTTTTTCATCGGTAATCCATGAACAAAATACTGCCATTCTCTTTCTCTGTCACCTTCATTTCTTTATATTTATTTCATCTACTTATTTATTTTTTAACCCTCTTCTCTTCTTCCATTTTCCTCTTCTCTCTTCTTCCTTTTTCATCCATGATCCATGAACAAAATACTGCCATTCTCTCTCTCTCTCTCTCTCTCTCTCTCTCTCTCTCTCTCTCTCTCTCTCTCTCTCTCTCTCTCTCTCTCTCTCACCTTCATTTCTTTATATTATTTCATCTATTTATTTACTTTTTTTTTTCATAAGGTAGTGAACATCTCTAGTAATACTTTGCCTGGAGGTATCCTTATAATGTAGTGAGGTTGTGTACAAATTCACTTTTCCTCCTTTTCCTCATTTGTTTCACTTTTCCTTGGTTTTCTTGAGTTAACTTACTATTCCTTTTTCCTCCTTTTCCTCTGATTTGCTATTCTATTTTCATGGTTCTTGTTTTGTTTTTCCCTCATTGTGGAAGTGTACCTTAGAATCTATAGGGCAGGTGATTGATGGCTTGAGAATGATGCGAGAGTGTGTGCTGAGTGTATGAATGGCTGACTGGCTGAATGGATGTTTTTTTAATAAGTGTGTGTATCTGACTGACTGACTGACTGACTGACTGTGTACATGGCTGACTGACTGACTGACTGTATGTATGGGTGACTGGCTGACTGCATGGTTGACAGGCTGACTAGATAAGTGAGTGTGGTTTTTAGCAGTAGGAAGGTAACTCTCTCTCTCTCTCTCTCTCTCTCTCTCTCTCTCTCTCTCTCTCTCTCTCTCTCTCTCTCTCTCTCTCTCTCTCTCTCTCTCTCTCTCTCTCTCTCTGTATGCAATTATAAAGGCAGTAATGATTTTTCTTCATTAATTCTGGCTATTATGCTTTTTTATTATTTTGAATATTGTAGTTAAATTTTTTTCATCAATCATAACCTTTTTATTTATCATTTATTTATTGATTGATTGATTTTTCATTATTTATTTATTTATTTTATACAGTAGTGAATTTTTCTTCATTAATCCAAACTGTTTATGCTCCCTTTTTATTTTAATGCATGAGAAATTTGTTCTTGCTAGCTTTTATTTATTTATTTTATTTATCCATCTTGTTATTTTTTCATTGTAAATTTTGAGCAGCTTTTGTCTTGCTGCTAATGTCTTGCATCATGAGTCATGGCAGCACTTGTCATTGCATTAACAGTATATGCTGGTTTTAGTGAAGAATTTCCACAGTTTCTCCAAGTGAATACAGTAATCAAGTCATTTTAGCCTTAAAGTACTAAAGGAGCTATTTGTAACTAACCCAATCATTTTTAGATTCAATAATTTCATCCAAAGAAACATATCAGTATTTTCTAGTCATCTGAGTCTTTTTATCCGTCCACCAACCTGACATCTCTCAAATATAACTGGAATATTTTGTTGTCATTGAAGTCTCTCCATCTATATAGCTCATTAGCCCTTCATACAGTAGATCAGCAAGGCAAGACATGCACTACTGACAAAAGTCTAACTTGTACATAAGCCTGAGTGATGAAAACGCTAAATTGTCAAGTGTGTGTCAGTTTTTACTACAAGAAGATTAAAACTTTTCTATGCTGTTAAAATAGTTATCTTTTTATTTTTTTTCATGCATTGGTTTTACCAGTTTAGAGTTTTCTCAATAGTACACACACACACACACACACACACTAATCCATCCCTCCCACCACAGGACCCCATGCAGAGCGCCGCTCGCCGCCTGGACCGTTCATTAGAGAAGGCTGCCGACAGACTGGAGCGCACAATGAACAGAGCTGAACACCGCGCAGACTCCTGGTTTGGCAAGAAGATGGATTCCGCCCGCCGCCTGTACCGCAGACACATTTTGGGCGACACCAGCCGGGTCAGCGTGGATGAGATGTACATGCTAAACATGTACGTTATGGCCTTCACTGCCGGCACCATGCTTGGGGTCGGCACTGCTAAAATACTGTAATTATGCCTGCTGTTGATGTGACTTATTGGAAGACACGGTTTGGCGGAGATACTGTAATGATGCCAGTGCTTATCAACGCTTCCCTTCCTGTTATTGGTGATCCAAGAAGCCTTTGCTGGCCACATTGCTGCTTCCTCTCTTTACTCGTGCTTGGGGTCTCTCTCTCTCTCTCTCTCTCTCTCTCTCTCTCTCTCTCTCTCTCTCTCTCTCTCTCTCTCTCTCTCTCTCTCTCTCTCTCTCTCTCTCTCTCTCTCTGTATTAGTAGTTTGTTTTTTTCTTCTTTTTCTTGCTTATTTTGGTATAATTTTTCTCTCCCACACAGTATTAGCAGTGGTTTGTCTTTTCTCTTGTTTTTTCTTGTGTAGGTTTCTGGTTTAATGTTCCTCTCACACTTCTGCCTTTTTCTGTTAGTTCTCTTTTTTTTTTTTTTTATTGGATTTTCCTCTACAGATTTCTGGTATAATGTTTCTCTCTCTCTCTCTCTCTCTCTTGGTTTCTTCAACATGCCTACTTCTTGTTGTAGTCTTGTTGTTTCACTTAATTTATGATTATTTTTCCCAGGGACTTTTCATTAAACCTTTTCACTTCCTTTCACAACTGTTTCCATGTCATATAATTTGCTATCCTTATATTTTCTTCCTTTTCCTTCGTCTGGTTACTTGTTTCATTCTTCCTGTGTTCATTTTTACCTTATTTGTGGCTTTCTTTATTTCTCTTCTCATGACAACTTGCTTCATTCCAACTGTCTTCACTTTCACCTCAGTCATTTTTCTTCCTTTCCTGTCTCGTGTTCTGTTGGTGACTTGTCCAGTGTTCCAGCCTTGACAGATCTGCAGGTGTTCATGTGTGTACCCAATGGTGTTCCTTGGGTATCTCATCACCTTTAGTTTGTTTAGTTGCTGTGTGTATTGCAGTAGTTCATGGTGTATACTTTGAGAATTATAACTGGCTGCATACTTTTTTTTTATGTATATTTTTAGAGGAAACACAATACTGGCTGACTTTATTATCGGACTTTACGTTTCCTTATAAAAATGACATCTGTTCACAAAGTATTCAGTCTTAGGCAGGGAGATACACAGCTTAACTTCACTGTACCTCCTATGATATTGATAAACTTGTTACTGTACCACCTGTTGATATATAAGGCTCTCTTTGGCTTGATGACCTTGTTACTGTACCACCTGTTGATATTGTAAGGCCCTTTGTGGCTTGATAAACTTATCTTGGTGGTTCTTGCATTGGTGGAAACTTTTGTATACATGTTGGAGTGGCTGTCAGGTGCTGCACACATCCAGGTCATCACTAATGTGTGTGCCGCGGCCTGCCACTTACTGACCCCTCCAGTAAGGCAGTAAGTTGCATGCATCTCTGATAAAATAAGTATCAGCTATCTTGGGTCAGAGGATGTATGAAATGCTTCATCTCTTACTCATTTGGAAGTGTTGGCAGGCCTGTCTGCTTCACAGGAATGGTAGAGTTGCCATGTATGTTACTGTGTAAGGGGTGTCTGTTCCTACTTGGCACCTCTCATGTCAGTAGTACCAACATCTGTGTCGTTTCCTTTACTCTTTTTTATCACGGGTACAGTAAAGCTTACCAACACCCTTGCCTCTGCTCCTTTGTGTTGCATCAGACTCTGAGGAAAGATAATGGTTGGGTACTTTTTGAACAGGTCTTGTAATTCAGTGTTTGTGTTGTGCTGCGCTGGATGGCTGTGTTTATCTTCCAGGAGGCCGACACTGATGGCTTTGTTTTCCGCGTCTCCAAAGATTAAGAGTCTAATGCCTCGTAAAACCATATTTGGAACATGTCTGCACCACGCCACTACTTTCAAAAGGCTGTAGTTGAAGTTGTACATGTTTTCAAGGGTATTTTTACAGTTCTGGTGACAGATTAATAAGGTTTCTGCATTACGAACTGGTGAAACACCCTTGAGGACCCAGCTAATCTGTGGCCTTTGAAAATAGTTTTGATGAGAGACTCGAGTTTCTGGATGTGTTCCTTAGCCACACCCCAAGTTCCTGAGCTTAGGATATTTATTATACGAAGATGGTTGTGAACTGCACCTCTCTTGAACTTAATCTCTGTCCAGTAGCAAAAAAACTTCCTCTTGTTCTTGTAAGCTCATTTTTCCTGTAATACACACTCATGTCAAGTAAATTCATGCTTATTTCTGCCACGTTCTCTTTCCTCATTGTGGCAAATTTCCTGTCTGAGTGTGTCCAGTTTCTAGTTTGTCTGTGTGATTCTCTGCGGTAGAAATTTTTTTCCCTCATTGCTCAGTCTTACCAATATGACAGTCGGGTATCCATAAAACATTTTCTGGAGTGTTAGCCTTGCCTCTACCGGCTTTAATGTACACTTGTTAATTAGACTTCACTCAACTGTAGTCTGTAGCCAAACAATATGAGTGGTTTAAAGTCAGCCACTGTTAGAACCTCAGTCTTCTTGTTTGTTGTAGTCTTGGTTCATAAGTAGAGAGCTGAGTCTTCTTGTTTGTTGTAGTCTTGGTTCATAAGTAGAGAGCTGAGTAAGGTGAGGAGGGACTAGTGGCATTGTAAGCTCCAAATACTTGGCACTATATTGCCAACTGTCAGTTACACCAAAGTGTTTTTTACCCAAAGAGGTGTTTTTACATAGCAAAGTGACTAATAAACTGTAACTGAGCAGGAATTTAACAAAACAGACCACCTTAACACAGCCTCTGATCTTTCGACTAGCTAGAAACACCTTGACAGAAATACCATCACATAGAAATGTTTATACAGATTGTGGATGGCAAGGTCAGAATATTTATTTATTTTTTTTATTGACTTTATGGTGTTTGTTGGCTTAATTCCTGAAGGCCTGCATGATGAGCCTTCAGTGGCGTAGGCAGGGGAGTGTGGAGTGTAGAGGGTGACACTGACATAATTTTTGGTACCATTGCTCTTAAGATGTTCTCAAATACATCTATAAATATCTATAAATATTGCTATTAGTCTTCAGGTGTTCTCAGATTCACTCATATTCACTTTGGTACCACTGGTTTTCAGGTGAAAGAAATGCATACTTGTGTTATCAGTATTGAGCTTATTGCCTCCACTCAATTTCTTAGGGTTACTTAAATTAGAAGTCCAGTGTTGGTTCAGGAAGATAATGAGAGGATTTTGACTTTGGGTAATATTCCTGTAATTATTTCCTCGGCTATTGGGACGCACAAGACACTAATTAATCCATGTGTTATCAGAAGTCTCGTGTGTTTGTCAGTCTGTATATAATTTAATCTCAGAGTGAATTGAGGTATAAGTAACTGTTGTATCCTTCACTGACCGGATACCATATCATATTAGTGGTAAGGTTATGATTCTGTGAGGCTCAAGGGGGGGCTGCTTTAAGTACAGATGACAGGCATTGAACTCAGCCAGTATTACAACACCAAATATTACTGTGAAGTGTTGACAGTGAAGCTAAGCCGATCCTTACACACACACACACACACACACACTAACACAAATACTCCCTAATGTCAAATACTGTATTCTGAACTATAGCAAAAACCTACATTGCAATATCTAACAAGAATGCACGTGCCTTTTCAAGTTGACGGAATATGAAAAATTTAAAAACCCACCCTGTTACATCCCATTTCTCTCAATGTAGATGTTGGAACTTGTAAATATGCAGTTGGTGGTGAGGCGCAGGCTGTCCAAGATTTAGCGTAAGGGAGAGGCCGGATGTTATCAAGTGTTCCAGTACTGTACTTAGTCTACTTAGCCATGTAATCAGTCTAGTCTGTGATTTGTTTTATACAGTAAAGTTAGCCAACTCAACAATGCTGCATCTTTTTCATACCCCTCGTGTGACTGATCTGTTCTTGTTTTTGTTACCTGTTTAATGAAGAGTTTGTTGTTTTTTCTGATTCTTGTGTGACTTTAGCCATCCAAAGACTGCCATGTTTTGTTTTCATTAGCTGTTTTTCTGATTCTTGTGTGACTTTTAGTCATCCAAAAGACTGTCTTGCTTTGTTTTCATTAGCTGTTTGATGAAGACTGTTTTTCTGATTCTTGTGTGACTTTTAGCCATCCAAAAGACTGTCTTGCTTTGTTTTCATTAGCTGTCTGATGAAGAGTTTGTTGTTTTTTCTGATCATTTTGTGACTTAGGAACTTATATTCTTTCTAAGCGATTCTGTCTTGTTGATCAGGGAGAAACACGTGAGAAGCTGACTTGTTGTCCCTGTAGCCTTTCAAAGTGGTCCTGATGAAAGTTGGAAGCTTTGCAAGAACAGTCAACAATGATCCAAAGAACACAGGTGGTGATAAACATTTTTCTGAATATTTTTTCACACATTGAGCCATTTCCTGAAAGTGCAAACCTGACAAAAGTTACAATAAAAAGGAACAATGTAGGAACCTGAGGTATTGATCCATAACTAATTAATGTACTGAAATCTACAAGACAATATCATGAAAAGTCAAAGGATAAATCTTTAGTTATCAGACTAATCAATTATCCTGTGACACAAATGGGTTGATAACAAAGATTGTCTGGACATTTCATAAGGAAATTAAGCTGGTGGCTTTAGGTATCTTTATTTTCTGTATAAATAATGAGTTTTCTAAATTAAATAATAAAATTGTAATATATGAGAAAGTTGACAATTCAAAGTATCTTACTCTGTCTACTTTCAACACACACACACACACACACACACACACACACACACACACACACAACTTAAATACTGAGTGTCATAAAAGCTACCCACCACAGCACCTAGTCACTAATAAATACAAAAGCACTACGTTCTAAATATTGCACACCAGTATTGCTCGTCTAAGTCACGACCCAGCAGCCCCATCACAGCAGCAGAGTAAACGACGACAGCTACCCTCAGCGACCCGCCCAGCACCACACCCACACTAACACAATGTTCATGCAAGGATTCAAGTACAGTTCTGGCCAGAAGTCTAGTATTTATTTATTTATTTACGTAAGGACACAAGCTAAGAGGAAACAAAATTTGTATACTTAAAAAAGAAAAAAAAGGAGGCCGACAGAGGTGCCACTCCCAAAAGAATGAAGGAATTGATTATCAAATTAATGGAATTGACTCAATAATTAGTCATTAGAGAACTTTAAAAGACTAGACAAATTAACGGAAGATGACAGGTGGAATCAAGCAAGCATGTTTAATACAGGGACTGCCACGTGTAGGCCTGATGGCTTCCTGCACCAAACCCTTATTCTGAAGACTGCAGATGACTAGACTTCTGACCATGACTACACAACAGCTGCTAATCTGAAGCTTCACGAGAGACACAGACCCAATAAGCACAGACGGTCTTCGAGAGAGAGAGAGAGAGAGAGCAAACCCCAGAATTCATCACAATTTCACTAAAAACCTATCAAAACACAACAAACCCTATCAAAACCCATCAAAATTTATCAAAGCACCAACCTACCATCACTAACATACTCTCCACTCCCCAATATGAACAAGAAACAATAACAAAACACTGAGGTACAATTACAATGGAAGACTATCTTGATTATCATTAGTACTTGAGCCTGACTTCTCCTTAACACTAGTGGCCTTACTAATACAGTGAGTGTCCTATCATTAATGTAGGACTTAGATCACTGGGATAGATGTGTGTGTGTGTGTGTGTGTGTGTGTGTGTGTGTGTGTCAAGGAATCAGTTTGAAATCTTAAGGTTCCCAAAATCTTCACTGATCTTACTAATCTTTCTTTATATTCTTCCTGATACTCCAGTCTTCTCTCACTGAATGCTGCATTACTAACCTTCCTTTAAATGCAAACTCCTCCTAACATCCCCAAGTCTTCACCCACTTAATACTGAACCAATACACTTTTTAAACTCTTCCTAACATCCCTAAGTTTTCACCTACTCAATATTGAACCACCAAACTTTTCAAACTCTTCCTAACATCCCCCAAACTTTTTAAACTCTTCCTAACATCCCCAAGTCTTCACCCACTTAATATTGAAACCACCAAACTTTTTAAACTCTTCCTAACAAGTCTTCACCACCCACTGAATACTGTAGCACCTAAATTCTCAAGCTCTTCCTAGCTCCCAAGTTTTCACCCATTAAACACTACAGCACCTACCCTTCCTTTCACCCTTCCAATGTGATATGCAATGAGCCCCAGCACCAAAAGGCAATGTATGGAGTTTTTATAAGTGTTTACAGTAAAGAAATGTATTAGATTAGTAGAGTTCGTGATTTCTAGCTTGTGTACTATTTAACAGTAACTAAAATAGGAAGAAATGTTTGACGGTTATTAGTTTTTAAGGAAAAAATGTGGAAAATAGAAGTGGAAGGGTTGGATAGTGAAAGGGTTGGATAGTGAGAGTTAAATAGTGAAGGGTTAACAAAAAAAAAAGGATTAAATGAGTAGAGTTTGTAATTTCTATGTGACTGTATAGTAAGAAACGTTTGAGTTATTATCAAGGAAAAGTGGAAAATAGAAGTGAGAGGGTTAGACAACGAGAGTTAAATAGTAAAGGGTTATTTTCTTCCCGTTAAATACCACTTAACACCACACACAGCCAGAACAAGAGGTGCACCACACGCAAGGCACCACCACATCCTCAACACCACTCCACACAACCACTGCTCTTCCCTCATCGTGGCAAGTTACATTGAAATTTTTCCTCATTACACCAAGTTTCGTTGACAATTCTCACTCTGCCTACCGTCCTTGTTACACTAAATTACATTGAAAATTCTTGTGATTACACGGTGAGTGATTCTTATTCATGTAAATTGTTCCAAAAATTATTATGTAAAGAAGTGAATAAATGACAGGTTCCCAAAAATTAATATGTTAAGTAAATAAATAAATAAATAAATAACAGCTTTCCAAAAAATGAATATGTAAATAAATAAATAAATAAGTATATAAATAAATAAATAAATAAATAAATAAATAAATAAATAAATAAATAAGTAACTGAATTAAATAAACAAAAACCTAAATACAGTACGAGAAATTTAAACAACCCAATTACCAATTATTGTTTTCACGTAAATTTTGGCATATAAAAATTCAAATTCAGTAAATCTTCACCAATTCCACTAACAAAAATTCTCATATATAAATTCTGAACCCCAAGAATTTCAGAATCCTGTAAAATCTTAAAACAAACCAATTAACAGGATTTTTTTTTCACATAAATTCCGAGATCTGGCCAAGAAAATTCTGAACACTTTAAATCCTGCAAATATATATACTATAAGCATAAACAACAAAACTTAAACAAACAACAAGAAAAAAAAAAGAAGAGAATCCATAAACTATTAAAATATGAACAAAAAAATAAATAAATACTATAAATTTCAAAATAGCCCATTAACAACAACTCTCTTTCATACAAACTCTGAACACTGAACAGCACAACATTATAATATCACTGTGACTTTCCCTTTGAGCTTAAGTCTTACAGGGGGGACTATTAAAAAACTCTTAAAACTTATCATACCCTGAATATCGAGATTAACACTTGTAGGTCCTTTGCTCTGAAGCTCTGATATGCTGTAAGACTTTATATTACACACTGGGACCTCCATGTGTGTGTGTGTGTGTGTGTGTGTGTGTGTGTGTGTGTGTGTGTGTGTGTGTGTGTGTGTGTGTGTGTGTGTGTGTGTGTGGAATGCTCAGTAATTTTAGATTAGGTTGTATTGGAAATGTTTTTGTCTTGTATTTTTTTTTTTGATAGATCATAAGCTGCATTGTGTGTGTGTGTGTGTGTGTGTGTGTATTTACCTAGTTGTATAGTACAGGGTCCGAGCCAAAGCTGTGTGTGTGTGTGTGTGTGTGTGCATAGGTACCATATTCTCAAACACTTCTACACCACAGCTCCACTACTTTCAAAAGGCTCTAGTTGAAGTGACACGGGTTTTCAAGGGTGTTTTTACAGTTCTAGTGATAGATTAACAAGATTTCCACATTATGAGCAGGAGAAACACCCTTGAGAACCTGGCTAATCACCTCTGTGGCCTTTGAAAATAGTCGTGATGAGACACCAAAGCATTTCAGAATACCATGTGTGTGTATGTACGTGTGTGTGTGTGTGTGTGTGTGGTGTGCCTATGTCTGTGTCTGTCTACATGTCATCTCACAAATCAATGAGGTCAGCACGGCAGCCATAGGTAAGCCTGAACTTGGCATACAGGAGGCCAGTCTGGTGCCAGTAGATGAGTGCCGCCACCACAATGAGATGCCACAGCTGGTGAGAGGAGCCCACTATGTCAAAGCGACCTGCAAAGTGCATGGCTAGTGTCTACATGGCTACTGTGGGGGCTGGTGATAGTGGTGGTGATGGTGGTGATTATTGTTACTACTGCTGTTACTACTACTTATATTACTGCACAGGGGAATGAGTGTTACTTTTACAACTACTACAACTACTACTACTACTACTATATTACTACACCAAGAGCTACTGCAGGGACTGGTGGTGGTGGTGGTGGTGGTGGTGTAACACGCTGCTGCTGGGGTTAGTCAGTTGTCTGCTACTATTACTGCTACTACTACTACTACTACTACTAATAACACTGCACAGGGAAATTATTGCTATTGTTACTACTACTATCACTATTACTATTACTATTATTACTATTATTACTATTACTACTATTACTAATACTATTATTACTACTACTATTACTAAAACTATTGTTACTATTATTATTATTACTATTACTAATACTATTATTATTACTACTACTATTACTAGACTAAGAAAATCATTGCTACTGTTCTACTACTTATATTACTATTTATATTACTACACAAAGGGTGATGTTTGCTATTGTCACTACCAAGGACTTATACTACTGCTGCTATATTACTACTACTTATACAGCCAAAAAAATAAATACTTAAGCTAGATTTCTTGACAGTGGCTTTAAGTAAGATATTATAATTACAACTCACAGTACTGTCTTTACAGCTTAACCTAAACTAACCTAACTGAACTAAACCAAACCTAACCTAACAATACTAACAGACCAGCAGGTAAGTTAATGAGATACATGTCTGGGCTTACCTGGGAAGTACCGCTCAGGAATCTTGCCCAGGTAGACGAACACTGCCGCCCCACTGATGATGTACATAACAATGATGCGGGGGAGGAACACCTGGGGACGAGAAGATGAAGCACTGCAACACCTGTCTGGCACCTGTCTACTGTAACACCCATCTACTGCATCACCTGTGTTCGTGTGTGTGTGTGTATATACCTGTACAATGCCGTGATTAAAGCCACCGTGAATATACATCCAGTGTGCGAGGGGGAGCAGGCCAGATACTGCCCAGCCGGTGAACAGAGCCACCCTTGTGTTGTCCCACTCCGACCCCATCAGCCTGGAGACACACAGAAAGGGAAGCATGAAGGGAAAGTATATGGGTAAATCTATCTTTTTAGGAGTGATTTGAGGAAAGAAACGAGTGGTTTCTATTTAAAGTATATGGGTAAACTTTGGATATTAAAGTAATTCACAGAGAGTAGCTGGGCAATTTCTATTTAAAGTATATAAATAATAGTAATGCTAATTTTAGAGTAAGTTAACATTCAGAATAAGATTACAGCACACAATCAACACTAGAAGTACACAGTGTAAGAAACTGTACCAAAAGAGCAAGGAAAAACGTGAGGAAATACAATTTTCCTGACGGAGCAATAAGCCGATGGAATACACTTACTTAGGGTTAAGAAGAAACGTCATCGCTCCCAGGAAGAGGCAGCCGACGAGAGCCATGTATGTGTTTCTTACTCCCAGGTACTGTCAGGTGTAATAACAATGATAATAACACCAATAACGACACTAATAATAATAATAATAATAATAATAATAATAATATTAATAGTTGTCACATTCACCCAAGGCCGTCACACAATAGTTGTAATAAAATACTAATGATATGTGTACGTAAGAATGGTACAATATGTGAAGAAAATGGACTACAGTAATATTTTCAATAGTGAATTATGTACATGGATTTTAATTAGTTAGTCATTCCTTCAGTCTCTCGGTCGGTCTGTTAATGAGGCAATTTTATTTTTCTATTAATTTTAGGCATTTATTTTTATCCGGTTATGTTTTGTTTGTATATCTGTTTGCCTCACTCCACCACTCAGTCAGTCAGTCAGTCAGTCAGTCAGTCAATCTTCTATTTCTATCTAGTTTTTATTCTTTTCTTTATTCTCAGTCAATCTTTCAGTCAATCAATCAATTAATCTCCTATTTCTACATATTTTTTATCCTATTTTCACTCTATTCTGTCTGTATATCTGCCTCACTCAATCAATCACTCTCACTCACTCACTCAACCCATCACCCCCACCACCCACAGCCCCCTCACCTCAGGACACCAAAACCCGTAGTAAATGCCACTCAGGAAGATGGCCAGGAAGGACGCGGAGATTCCAAAGATATCATAGGAAAGCCAGCGCCGACAGGACTCCTCTGAGCGGCAATTCAGTGTGTGGTACAGCGAGGACAGCAGCATGCACACCTGGGGCAGCAGAGAGGTGGCACTGAGGGAAGGTGTGCAGCAATTGGTAGCACTGAGGGAAGGTGTGCAGCAGTTGGTAGCACTGAGGGAAGGTGTGCAGCAGTTAGTAGCACTGAGGGAAATTGTGTAAATCTTTATTGTGTTAGTTTTTTTTTTTTCTTTTTTTTTTCTTTTATGTTAGTGTGTAAATGTTTTATATGTGAGCTTCGTATTTTGTGGATCACCACAGCCTCACCACAAACAACCCCAGCATTTCATAATAGTAGTTTTCACCATCAACCACATCAGCCTCACCATGAAGGAGACGAGGACAAAGGCCACCACCACCGCGTCGTGGCGTGTGCCGCGGTACTGGTGGAATACAAACACCACGTCGTACACCAGCAGTCCCAGGAACACCACGAACCCCGCCAGGTGTGACCACACATTCAGGGTCTCATTGTTCCAGGAGAAGAGGCTGGCAAGGGTGATTAGCCACATTAACCCTTAAGGTGCTGAATGTTTGTAGTGTAATTTTGTGATGTAAATGACAAAAAGAGAGTGAATTTCAACTGATTAACCCTTTCAGTCCTGGGAATCATAATGTGTGGAAGTTTTAAGTACAATTTCATGACACACTAACCCTTTGACTGCTGGGAATCATAAGGTGCTGGATGTTTTGAGCCCAATTTTAAGATGTAATTGACAAAAAAAGCAAGTGAAGTAATTAATCCTGAACTGATTAAAACTTTGAGTACAATTTCAATTATACTCAAAGTGCTTCAGAATACAAGAAAGAATAACGGGAGTCCAGTAATCACCTTCGGAAACACTGTAGGGTGGACAGATTGGCGCGATAACCCTTTCTAATATACGGGTTAGTTCTTAGGTAGGCTGGCGCTTGATGGAAGGAAACGGTGGTGCGGTAGTCATTCTTCCTCCTTCTCTGACACATCCTACCGTTACTGTGCCCTGTGTCATGAGGGGAGAGGAACCAGTGAATGACCAGAGTGACAAGTGACCATTTCCTAACCTGATGGCCATCCTGACCCTCTGGTGGCAAAGTCCAGGGCTGTGGCTTATCTCTGTGTGTTTTGGTGATGTTATCTTGATAGTTGAGCACTTTATCAAGATCAATGACTTTTAGAAATGTGTGTGATCTGTGGATGGCCTTGCTTCTCGTTCAATATGGAGCACTTTATAATACTAATGGCTCTGTATAAAATCTTTCAGAGTGTTGATAAGGAAGAAAAACAGGATAAAAAGAGAAGATTATCCAATGGTACAGAATCTTTCAGAGCATCAATAAGGAAGAAAATGGGATAAAAACAGATTATGCAATGGTACAGAATCTTTCAGAGCATTGACAAGGAAGAAAATGGATAAAAAAAACAGATTATCCAATGTCTAGCCAGTATGATGCTAAGAAGTGGCTGTAGAATAAATAGTAAGTGGTTTAGAGTAGTATGTGGTGAAGGAAACTTGTCAAATGCCAGAGAAAGGGTTAATGGTTGTGAAAGTGTGTGTGTGTGTGTGTGTGTGTGTGTGTGTGTGTGTGTGTGTGTGTGTGTGTGTGTGTGTGTGTGTGTGTGTGTGTGTGTGTGTGTGTGTGTGTGTGTAGTGAGGGAATGTGAGTCTTGATGAATTGAAAGATGTACGACTGTGTGGGTAATAACTGAGATGTAAATGGTGAATAGGCAGAGAAGTGTGAGTCTTGGTGAATAAATAAATGAATAAAGAAAGATGGGAAGAAAGTCTTATTAAGTAAAGAAGGGAGGAAGGAAGAAAGAAAAGAAAAAGAAAAAGAAAGAAAGAAAATGAGAAAGAAATGAATGAATGAATGAATGAATGAATAAATAAAGCAAGCAAGTCTGTACCTGAATGACTTATGAGCAAGTGAAGGAAAGTAATGTATCTTAGAGAATACAGAAATACACAAAAGACAAACATGAAAATACAAAAACTAACAGATAAAAAGCAACTGATAAGAAGGAAAAACTGTAATCTTGATAAAACAAATCTATAAAACAAGATATGCAGACATGTACAAAAATACGTCATTTATAAAGTACTTAATAAATATAAAATTAAGATAAAAAAAAGTAAATGATAAGAAGCATGTAATCTCGATAAACAAAACATTTTAACAACGAAATGCAGAGATATATGTATAAAGAATAAACACAGGAGTCATTTATAAAGTACCTTACAAACGAGTAACATTAGATTCACTTCCTCATTCTTTTATAACCACTTTGGAGACTTACCCTGCGGCACTACACCCTGCTGCCCTTGAAACCCCTGGACTACAACCACAGCTATGCACACACGTACACCTACGCCATGTCAAGCTGTTTTCATTCATAAGCCACGAAATATGTTTGTTTACTCTCCTCGCACTCCTTCCTCTCACCTATTCTCTTTTCTTCCTTCATTTACCCTTACATTTACCATACTCCCATTAAATTATCAGTACATTTCTTTATTTTCCCACCTGCAAGTAATGGAAACCAGATAAAAACTCCCAGAAAAAGTACTCCAGCCCTTTACTCCAACGTCTGTTTATTCCATTACCTCACGTCCTCTCTTCCAAGTGTCTAAGGGTATGTATGGATGGACACACCCCTGCCTCACCCGGGGGACCCTATACCCTGAGGGCTCCTCTCGGGGCTCTCACTGGCCTAGGGAACAAGCCGAGAAAGAGTGGGAGAAATAAGAGGTAGTGAGAGGTTTCGGTCCTTTAGTTAGTTATGTTTAATCTGTTATTTATTTATTTATTTTTATAAACGGACGAAAATTTGTCATAATCCCCAGCAAGTTTATTTTTTTACTTGTCTCTTATGTTCTGAGAGAGAGAGAGAGAGAGAGAGAGAGAGAGAGAGAGAGAGAGAGAGAGAGAGAGAGAGAGAGAGAGATTATACCAGTACACATATACATAACGCACTAACTCATATACCATATAATTAAAAGGCTTAATCGATACGACAACATGATACAAAATCGATACATAACAAGGGAGGTATTTGTGAACCCGTTGCTAAGTGAGTAAACACGAGAAAGGATGAGGAGGAGGAGGAGCAGGATTAGTGGTGATAAAAAGATTGTGCTTCATTCTTTATCCTTATCTCTCTCTCTCTCTCTCTCTCCACGTTCTTCCTTATCTATCTTTAATATTTTTCCCCTCTTCATTTTTCTCATCTATCTCCTTGCTTTTATCTTATTTACCTTTATTTTTTTTTTGCTTTACAACTTTATCTTTACTCGTTCATGAATCTCTCTCTCTCTCTCTGTTTTCATCTTTTTTTTTTCTCTCCTTTTCCTTTTTTCTGATCTTTCTCCTTATTTTCACCTTATTTTCCTTTATTTATGGCTTTAAAAGTTTATTATTACTCTCTCCCCCCTTCTCTCTCTCTCTCTCTCCATCACCGGTAGTTCAGTAGGGGCGTTCCGCGATCTCACTGATATGCACTTGTGTTTGTGTTGATGTGAAGCAGAGAAAAGTTCATTAACCATTCAGCTATCAGTGATAAGAGAGATTATAAAGAATGGTGCTCTCTCTCTCTCTCTCTCCCCAGAGGACGCGAGGTCACCATCAAGGGTTCGGTAATTTATTCGCTGCTTCGCTGAACCCTAAATGTGAACCAGTTTGTATGCAGGTTCTATTTATTTTTTTCTTCCTTCCCTGTTGTTCGTCTAAATCTCAAGCTTCCGTAACATTAAGTTTACTAATGACTGGTTTTCTTCCGGTTTTTGTGTATTAATTTTCTATAATGATGACTATTTTTATTTCATTTTATTTATTTATTTATTTTTTTCAGATGCGTATAAATCGTCAAGGGTAAAAAAAAATAAAGGGAAAAATTGCTGTCTGCTCTTGTTATAAAAAAAAAATAAAAATGATATATAATATATATATATATATATATATATATATATATATATATATATATATATATATATATATATATATATATATATATATATATATATATATATATATATATATATATATATATATATATATATTGCTGTCTGCTCTTGTTATAAAAAAAATAAAAATGATATATAATATATATATATATATATATATATATATATATATATATATATATATATATATATATATATATATATATATATATATATATATATATATATATATATATATATATATATATGAAACAAAAAGAGCATTAGTGAACGACTAAAAATTTTTTCCTTTATTCTTCCTTTATATTTAGTTTGGGTTCACGGGTCATGGTGTCTTATCGATAGTGTCAAATGTACATACGTCTTGTTAAGATGTCAAGACAACCTTGCCCCGCGGTGTGTGTGTGTGTGTGTGTGTGTGTGTGTGTGTGTGTGTACAAGTAATGGGCACAAAAAACTTGTACAGTAACGGTGCTTGTGTGTGTGTGTGTGTGTGTGTGTGTGTGTGTGTGTGTGTGTGTGTGTGTGCGCGCGCGCTTATTAACGTGCATGAGGTATGCTTTGTGGGAGGAAACAAGCTATAGACCTCAGCACATTACAAAACAGCACACACACACACACACACACACAGGGACAAGGGCGAGGGGCGGCCAGATGGTGCCTGGTGGCCCACAGCCCGGGGCGGTGACAACCGCCTTCCTTCAGGGCGGGGGCGGGCGGGGCGGGTCGGTTGATCCTGCCAGCACGCCCCAAGGCTGGCGCCCACACGCCCCTGGGTGCCTGGCAGTGACCAGCGCCCTGGCCGCCGCCTGCCACCGTAGCGCCAGAGCCGCAGCCTGGAATGTACAGTCCCGCAGAGCACATGGCGCGAAGACTTGTGCAAACGTTCACTCAGGGGCGGGTGTGTGGAGGCGGCCCCGGGCCACAGCAGCGCCCCCGCCAGCTAGGCCAGGCCACCACCCCGGGCTGGTGCCGCGGGCCAGCAAAGGTGTGGGCGCCAGCACACCCCTTCCCGCCCCGGCCCTACGGCCGCCCCCATACACCACTCTGGAAAGTGTTGACGAAAGCCAGAGAAACTGTAAAAACTGGACTGAGTCTCGCCCGCTATAGACGCCGGGAGTTATCGATCTCTTAGCGGCGAGCGGCGGCAGGTGGCGCGACGAGCGGCCGCGGATCCACCTGGAAGGGATCGAGGCACGCGCCAACCGCCGCCACGGAGGGTTGAGGTGCCGCTGATAGCATTCCGCGCCGCCGTCCTGATGTCCCGCGGGCCGGCGCCAGGCAGACACTCGAGACACACTCCGATCGTGGCAGGTGTTCCGCTGCCTGTAAATACCTCGCTCAGTTGAGGGAGCCTGACGGCGCGGACGTGAGGGTGCGTGACTGGTCCGTGCGCCGCGCGGCCACACAGGACTATGAGTGTGCTAACGGCTGACGTGGCCAACAAGAAAGGAGTGATGAGGACTGCCAAGTCCAGGAAGGACGTGCCCAGCTACGACACGCGTAAGTACGACCACCACGACCACCGCGACAAGGAAAACCTGCGTCTGTCTGTCTGAGCGGCCGCCCAAACGTCAAACACGACCTGTCACAACACACCCCCGCGCCCTACCCGCCCCGCCCCTCACCCCACCCCCGTCCCTTCCCGCCCCTCCTCATGACCTGCTGCACAACAAAGGGCGCCTCGGAATGTCATGAGGACGAGG
Source organism: Scylla paramamosain (assembly GCF_035594125.1). Classification (NCBI taxonomy): domain Eukaryota; kingdom Metazoa; phylum Arthropoda; class Malacostraca; order Decapoda; family Portunidae; genus Scylla; species Scylla paramamosain. The sequence goes on from NC_087195.1 coordinate 5,611,192, forward strand.
CTCATGCGTGGCTGTGGGTCAGGCAGTGCTTGTTATTGTTATTGTTGTTGTTGTTGTTGTTGTTGTTGTAGTTGTGCAGGAGAAGAAGGAAAAGTTATGCACGATAAAAGGTGACTAATGATGGAAAAGTCTCTCTCTCTCTCTCTCTCTCTCTCTCTCTCTCTCTCTCTCTCTCTCTCTCTCTCTCTCTCTCTCTCTCTCTCTCTCTCTCTCTCTCTTATCGACGAAAAGAGGAGAAGCAGAGCAAGTAAAATTCCTCTTCCTCTTCTGGCATTCTTGATAACGTGACTCATCCTAACCAAGAGGACAAGAGGAGACATGACTGCCTGCTCTTCCTCTTCCTCTTTCTTTTTCCTCTCTTCCTCTTCCTCCTCTCCCTCTTGGTTTTCTCTCTCTTCTTTCTCTTACTCCTGGTCCTCTCTTCTTCCTCTTTCTCTTAGTCTTGTCTCTTTTCTTCCTCTTTCTTTTGGTCTTCTCTTTCTTCTTCCTCTTCTTAGTTTTCTTTCCTTTCTTCCTCTTCCTCCTGGTTTTCTTTCCCTTGTTCCTCTTACTCTTAGTCTTCTCTCTCTTCTTCCTCTTTCTCTTGGTCTTTCCATTATTCCTCTTCCTCCTGGTTTTCTTTCCCTTGTTCCTCTTACTCTTAGTCTTCTCTCTCTTCTTCCTCTTTCTCTTGGTCTTTCCATTATTCCTCTTCCTCTTAGTCTTCTCTTCTTCCTCTTAGTCTTTTCTTCCTCTTTCTCTTCTTTCTTTTACGTTCAAGGAAGAGTGATAATGTTTCTGTTTTCTTTCGTTATTTTCTTTCGATTTTGCTTTGTTTAGTCAAAAGGAATTCAACATTCTCTCTCTCTCTCTCTCTCTCTCTCTCTCTCTCTCTCTCTCTCTCTCTCTCTCTCTCTCTCTCTCTCTCTCTCTCTCTCTCTCTCTCTCTCTCTGACAACAAAATAAACAAGTAAAGAAACATTGCACCTTTAGTGACGTCAGAGAGAGAGAGAGAGAGAGAGAGAGAGAGAGAGAGAGAGAGAGAGAGAGAGAGAGTGTTTAGCGGTCCTGTGAATTGAACGCAACACTAATAATGAACCAATAGAGTCATGTTTTTATTACTATTATTATTTTTTTTTCTCTCTCTCTCCTGTTCTCGAAGTAATAATATTCATTTTTAATCATAATGTTAAAGACAAGAAACTGAATCCGTGTTTGTTTATTGTGTTGTTGTTGTTGTTGTGTTACGTACTACTACTACTACTACTACTACTACTACTACTACTACTACTACTACTACTACTGCTACTACTACTACTACTTCTGCTGC
>NC_087195.1:5622500-5627500 GCF_035594125.1 Scylla paramamosain
AAACAAACAAACGAACGAACAAAACACATCTTTACAACTCAAATACGAACACAGGGATTAAAGAAAAATAAATAAAGATAAATAAAAATAAATACATAAATAAAGAATGAGAGAATCGATGAACAAATAAATAAATAAACACTTGTAGAAATAAACAAATAAAATAACAAATGGCGAAAGAAAACGGGGACTACCGGTGACTAAGATAAGAAAGGGAATAAACAAATAATAAATAAGTAAATAAGTATAGAAATAGATAAATAAATAGATAAATGAATAATTAAATGAATAAAAATGAATAAATAAACAAAAAATAACTTTATAACTCAAATTCCAACACAGTCTTACTTACGAATTACAAAACAAATAATAAGGAAAGAAAGAAAGAAAGAAAGAAAGAAAGAAAGAAAGAAAGAATAATAAAAAAAAAGAAAAAACAGCCAAGTCAATCCATGGTCACACATTCTTGGGGGTCACGTGATGCGGTGACCCCTGCGTGACCCCAGGCGGAAGGCGCGGGTCACCTCACGAGCCAAGGTCACGCTAACAGATGACCTCACGACCTCACAGCTGACTCATCGACGCGTCTCTCTCTCTCTCTCTCTCTCTCTCTCTCTCTCTCTCTCTCTCTCTCTCTCTCTCTCTCTCTCTCTCTCTCTCTCTCCTTATTTGTAAAGATTTCGTTTATTTATTTTCCTTGTTTATTTAGTTGTATAATTTAATGATTTTTTGGGTATATTTATTTGTTTATTTGTTTGTTTGTTTGTAAGGTTCAATATTTTTGTCTTTTGCATAAACTGAGATTTCATTATTTTTTTTGGTACAGACAGACAGACAGACAGACAGACAAACAAACAGACAGATAGATAGACAGACAGATAGACAGACAGACAGATAGACAAACAGACAGACAGACACAGACAGCCATCCATCCATCCATCCATCCATCCAGACAGACAGACAGACAGACATCCACAGACAAACAGACAAACAGACAAAGGTACAAAAGAGAAAGAAATAAAATAAAATAAAAGAATAATGAAAGAAAGCACGAGACAAATACTTCCTGTTCTCTCTCTCTCTCTCTCTCTCTCTCTCTCTCTCTCTCTCTCTCTCTCTCTCTCTCTCTCTCTCTCTCTCTCTCTCTCTCTCTCTCTCTCTCTCTCTCTCTCTCTCTTTGACTTGCCTTTTAGGGGGGAGGAGAGAGGGTAATGGGAGGGCGTCACCTTAATGCTGTTCTTTTCCCCCTCCCCTCCCCCTTCTCTCCCCCTCAGCATTTCCAGGGAGAGGGGAAAGAAGACAAAGGAGAAGAGAATTTTCTTTTTTTTCCCTTTCTTGTTGTCTTTCTTTTATTATTATCATTATTATTATTATTATTATTATTATTATTATTATTATTATTATTATTGTTATTGTTATTGTTATTATTAAGGAAAGTTGTTATGTTCATATCTGACTTTTCATTTGTGATTTTTTTCTTTTTTTTTCCTCCCAGCCATTTATTTGTTTATTTATTTATTTATTTTCCCAAAAAGTTAAAGTTTTTTTCAAGACCAAACCTAAAAATTTTCCTCCAAACCAAAAAAAAAAAAAAAAATTCCCCAAAACTTAAAAAATTTCCTCTAAATCAAAAAATTTTCCTCAAACCAAAAAATTTCTTCCAAACCCCAAAAATTTTCCTCAAACCAAAACATTTTCCTCCAAACCAAAAATTTTTCCTCAACAAAAAAAAAAAAAAATCCCAAAAACCAATATATTTTCTTCCAAACCAAAAAAAAATTTCCTCCAGACCAAAAAATTTTCCTCCAACCAAATCAAAACTTTTCCTCCCACCGCCCCTCAGAATTGTCCAAAAGTCTCAAATTTAACGTGTCCCCAGATTACGTTTTTTCCCCTCACGTCATTTTCCTCCGCCTTTATTGTCCCTCCGTGACCTTGAACGAGCACCTGCTGACCTCGATTATGCCTGGCCTTTCGTGACCTAGCTTTCCCTTCACCTGGCTTACCCCTCACCTGGCTTACTTTTTCCCCCTCTTCCAGCTTGTCCCATTCTATTTACCTGGCTTGTTTCCCCTTACCTGACAACCCTTTCTTACATTCTTATTTCCCCCCTCACCTTTACCTACCTGTCTAAATTTTTTGTCTAGTTTATTTTCCCCTCACCTTGAGTTTCCCCTTTCTCTTACCTGGCTTGTTTCCCCTCACTTGACGCAACCCTTCCTTACCTTCCCCCTCACCTTAAGTTTTCCCCTTCCTCTCTTCCCTCTTCACCTGCCTTCCCAATCTTCACCTGGCTTAACCCTTCCCCTCTCCCCTCCCCCTCCTTCTTCCTGGTTCACTCCCCCTTCTCCCTCTTCTCCCCTTGGCGTGATACAAGGTAATGGTGGTGGTGGTAGTCTGGCCCGTTTCTCATTGCTTATATTCTCTCTCTCTCTCTCTCTCTCTCTCTCTCTCTCTCTCTCTCTCTCTCTCTCTCTCTCTCTCTCTCTCTCTCTCTCTCTCTCTCTCAAGAATGAAGCCCCTGAGATTCTTTGATGAGCTTTACTCCTCCTCCTCCTTCTCCTCCTCTTCCTCCTCCTCCTCCTCCTCCTCCTCCTCCTCCTCCTCCTCCTCCTCTTCTTCTCCCTCCTCCTCCTTCGTAATCAGTGACGTCATATTTTTTTGTTAGTGTTTGTTTGTTACCAGAGAGAGAGAGAGAGAGAGAGAGAGAGAGAGAGAGAGAGAGAGGTATAATTTACTTTCGTGTGTGCGTGTACTGAAGTGTCAATTCCTCACACAAACACACACACACACACACACACACACACACACACACACACACACACACACACACACACACACACACACACACACACACACACACACACACACACACGAAAGCTACACACACCGAGATTTTTCTGATCTCTCTCTCTCTCTCTCTCTCTCTCTCTCTCTCTCTCTCTCTCTCTCTCTCTCTCTCTCTCTCTCTCTCTCTCTCTCTCTCATCCATCTTCTCCCCCACCCTTTCACCACCTCCTCTCTTCCTTTCACCCCCTCCCCTCTCTCTTTTCCCCCCTTCCCCCTCTCCCCCTCAAGGAAATTCCCAAGGACAAGAATAACAATAGTAATAATATTCATGTTTCCATTTTTTTCTTTTTTTTTTCTTTCTTTTTTGTTTGTGTGATTTGAGTGTTGTTTGTTTGTTTGTTTTTAAGGTATTTATTGTTATCTTTTGTTTTATTTGCGTTTAATGAGTTTTGTTTTCATTTTCTTGTTCTTTTTTTCTATTTTTGTTATTGACTTTTCATTTAAATTTTCGCTATTATTATTATTATTATTATTATTATTATTATTATTATTATTATTATTATTATTAGCAGTAGTAGCAGCAGTAGTAGTAGTAGTAGTAGTAGTAGTAGTAGTAGTAGTAGTAAAAGATTATCATTACTACTACTACTACTACTACTACTACTACTACTACTACTACCATCACTACTACTATCACCACCATTACCACTATTTTCACTATTACTCTACGAAGTGTGAGCCATTAACCCTCATTAGTTAATTACAAGTCATTTTTTCCTTAAATTAACAAGACCATTTTGCAAGAGACGTGTTTGTGTGTGTGTGTGTGTGTGTGTGTGTGTGTGTGTGTGTGTGTGTGTGTGTGTGTGTGTGTGTGTGTGTGTGTGTGTGTGTGTGTGTGTGTGTGTTTACCATCACTACTTTCACGCGTTCGGCTCCAGGAATCATGAGAGAGAGAGAGAGAGAGAGAGAGAGAGAGAGAGAGAGAGAGAGAGAGAGAGAGAGAGAGAGAGAGAGAGAGAGAGAGAGAGAGAGAAGGGAGGGTTGAAGAGAAGGAGAAGGGGATCAGAGAAAGACAAAGACACACACGCAGGAGGAGGAGGAGGAGGAGGAGGAGGAGGAGGAGGAGGAGGAGGAGGAGGAGGAGGAGAGATAATACTTAGAAAACTTGGCGAAGAAGTCAACGAAAGCAAGAAAAGAGGAAGAGGAAGAGGAGGAGGAGGAGAAGGGGGGAGGAGGAGGAGGAGATGAAGTAGAAGCAAAAATAGGATGAGAAAAACGAAGGAGGAAGAAAGAAAAAGAGGAGAAGAAGGAAAGGAAAAGGAGAAGGAGGAGGAGGAGGAGGAGGAGGAGGAGGAGGAGGAGGAGGAGGAGGAGGAGGAGGAGGAGGAGACTTTACCAATAATGAATTACGATACGAAACCCATGAGAGAGAGAGAGAGAGAGAGAGAGAGAGAGAGAGAGAGAGAGAGAGAGAGAGAGAGAATGCTAACCTCCACTGTTCTCCCGCAGCCCTGACGGAGGAGGAGGCACTCACCAAAGCAGTCATCTCCCCCGAGGACGTCCTTAGACTCACCAAGATCACAGAGAGTAAGTCATCTCCACTATCTCCACTCATCTCCACTATATTCTTACTTATCTCCACTCATCTCCTTTTTTTATTTCTCTCTTTCATTTCTCTATCAATAAGCAATCTTCCAGTCATCTCCAGTCATCTCCACTATATTCTTATCTCCACTCATCTCCACTACATTGTTAATCATCTCCCACTTATTTCCTTTCTTTATTACTCGTTTACCTTTCATTTCTCTATCAATAATCATCTTCACTATTCTCATCTCCCTCTCATCTCCACTCATCTCCTTTCTTTGTTTCTCGTCTCCTTTTCATTTCTCTTATCATTTATTAATTTTCTATTTATCTTAATTCATATCTCTTCCTCATCTTCTTTATTCATTCATCTTTCTTATCTCCTTTATTTATTAATTTCCCCTCTCTCCTTCTTCCTCACATTTATTCATTTCTCTCTCATCTCCTTTATTTACTCATCTCTCGGTCATCACCCCAGTTTAATCATATCCTCCTCTCCTCCACTCATCTCCAGCTTCCCTTTCTCCCTCTCTCATCTTCCTTCCTCACTTTCTCTCAAAATGAAGCGAGAAAAACTACATTCTCTCTCTCTCTCTCTCTCTCTCTCTCTCTCTCTCTCT
>NC_087195.1:5630000-5645000 GCF_035594125.1 Scylla paramamosain
ACACACACACACACACACACACACACACAGAGAGAGAGAGAGAGAGAGAGAGAGAGAGAGAGAGAGAGAGAGAGAGAGAGAGAGAGAGAGAGAGAGAGAGAGAGAGAGAGAGAGAGAGAGAGAGAATAAGAAAACTTACTCAAAGGTTTCTCTCTCTCTCTCTCTCTCTCTCTCTCTCTCTCTCTCTCTCTCTCTCTCTCTCTCTCTCTCTCTCTCTCTCTCTCTCCCTACCACCCCACCCCCACCCTCCATCCTCCCCCTCTCTCTCTCTCTCTGACCTGCCTATCTCACCTGTGTCTACCTGTCCCGCCAGATTACCTGTGTTCACCTGAGGCTAACGTCTTCGATATTGACTTCACAAGGTTTAAAATAAGGGACATGGATACAGGAACGGTGCTTTTTGAAATTGCCAAGCCACCCCCACAAGGTAAGGAAGGGAGAGGGAGAGGGAGAGGGAGAGGGAGAGGGGAAGTAGGAAGAAGAGGGGAGGGGAGCGAAAGAAGTGACAAGGAAGGTGAAGAAGGCAAGGGAGAGAGAAGGAGGGGTAGAAGGAAGGAATGGGAGGTGGAGAGAGAGAGAGGAGAGAGAAGGATGGATGAAAAAGGGAAGAGAGGAAGGGAGGAAAGAAAAATAGAAGCAAAAAAGGAACAAATAAAGAGAAAAAGATACAGGAGGAAGAGAGAGAGAGAGAGAGAGAGAGAGAGAGAGAGAGAGAGAGAGAGAGAGAGAGAGAGAGAGAGAGAGAGAGAGAGAGAGAGAGAGAGAGAGAGAAGCAAGAGAAGGAAGGAAGGGGGGAAGATGAAACAGAAGGAAGAAGGAGAAGGGATAGGAGGAAGAAAGAGAGAAAGACATGAAGGAAATGAAGGAAGTGAAGGAAGGGGACGGTGCGAAGGAAAAGATGGATGACAGCAGGAGAGAGAGAGAGAGAGAGAGAGAGAGAGAGAGAGAGAGAGAGAGAGAGAGAGAGAGAGAGAGAGAGAGAGAGAGAGAGAGAGAGAGGGAGGGAGAGGGAGAGGGAGGGAGTGTTGCAAGAGAAAGGAGGGACAGGAGGTAAAGAATGAAAGGAGGGAGAGGAGGAAGAGAGGAGGGAGAGGAGGGAGAGAGGAGGGAGAGAGGGAGAGGGTGGTTCTGACAAAAGAATAAGGGAAACAAAGGATATATAGAGTTTTGTGAGAGAGAGAGAGAGAGAGAGAGAGAGAGAGAGAGAGAGAGAGAGAGAGAGAGAGAGAGAGTCAAGTGGGTGTGATGCTTTAAATAAAATCTCACGAACTCCTGCAAAGAAGTGACAGATCTCTCTCTCTCTCTCTCTCTCTCTCTCTCTCTCTCTCTCTCTCTCTCTCTCTCTCTCTCTCTCTCTCTCTCTCTCGTGCGTCAATGTTCTATTTTTAAGTTCTTGAATAACTCATTGCTGTAACTAGAAACCTTAAAAATACACCATTCCCCGTCACTTCATCCATTCCCCCCATCACTTTTACCCCACCTCCCCATCACTTCCCCCATTCCTCCATCACCTCATCCATTCCCATCACTTCTACCTCCACTCACTTCACCCTACCTCCCCATCACTTCACCTTATCCCCCCATCACTTCACCTTATCCCCCCATCACTTCACCCATTCCCCCATCACTTCAGCCTACCCTATCATTTCACCAATCCCCCATCACTTAACCAATCTCCCATCACTACATACCTACCCCATTACTTGTACACCCCACTCACTACACCCATTCTCCATCACTTTACCATTACCCCCATCACTTTACCATTACCCCCATCACTTCACCATCACCCCCATCACCTCACCATTACCCCCATCACTTCTACCCTAGCCTTACCACTTCACCTCCCGACTTTCCTACCAACAACCTCATCCCATCTCCCTTCTTCCCCATTCCCCAAACCACTAATCTTCCCAGTCTCCCCCAGCTGACCTCCTCTCCCCCTCCCCACAGAGCTGGAGGAGGAAGACACAAGCGTGGATCAAGAGGAATCGGATCCGAATGCAGGCCGGTTTGTGCGTTATCAGTTCACTCCACAATTTCTCAAACTCAAGACAGTCGGGGCTACGTAAGTATTGGGGGCTTGTGGAGGGGGCTAGGGGCTTGTAGGGGCTGGAGGGGTACTGGAAGGCTTGCGGACTGCGGATTGGAGGCTGGGGGGCTTGTCGGAGCTTGTGGGGGCTTGTGGGGGTTGTGGGGGTTGTGGGGGCTTGTGGAGGCTTGTGGGGGTTTGTGGGGGCTTGTGGGGAGGCTTGTAGGGGCTTGTGGGGGCTTGTGGAGGCTTGTGGGAGATTGTGGGGGCTTGTGGAGGCTTGTGGGGGCTTGTGGAGGCTTGTGAGGGGTTGTGAGGGCTTGTGAGGGCTTGTGGAGGCTCGTGGGGGCTTGTGAGGGCTTGTGAGGGGTTTGTGGAGGCTTCTTGGGGCTTGTGAAGGCTTGTGAGGGCTTTGTGGGGGCTTGTGAGGGCTTGTTGGGGCTTGTGAGGGCTTGTGGAGGCTTGTGGAGGGTTGTGAGGGCTTGTGGAGACTTGAGGAGGCTTGTGGGGGGTTTGTAGAGGCTTGTTGGGGCTTGTGAGGGCTTGTGAGGGGTTTGTGAAGGCTTGTGGATTATTATGAGGAAATTATGAGGAAAGAAAAGAGGCTAGGTCATATTGCCACCCTTAAGAACCCCTCTTCCTTTTTAATCTAATTCCCCTTTCTAATCCCCCATTTCTTCCCAATTCTAGAGTTCACAGTAGCCTCTCCCCTCCCTTCCCCATTCCTAATCAATTTCTACCCAAGCAAACACTTTATAGTCACAGACACCCATTCCTAAACCATTTCTTTCCCCAAAACCACTATTTCTTACACATCTCTTCCTCAAAATCTCCATTCCTCATCCATTTCTTCCCCAAAAAGCATTCCCCACAAATTTATCTCCCTAAAACCCCGAATTAAAAAAAATTTCTACCCAAAAAACCCATTCCTCACCCATTTCTCGCCAAAAAATACACTTAACATCACCCACAGTTAGCAAGCACATCCCATAATTAACACTAACCCATTTCTAACCACGTCTAACCATACCCCCACTCTCTCTCTCTCTCTCTCTCTCTCTCTCTCTCTCTCTCTCTCTCTCTCTCTCTCTCTCTCTCTCTCTCTCTCTCTCTCTCTCTCTCTCTCTCTCTCTCTCTCTCTCGCAGCGTGGAATTTACAGTGGGTGGAAGATCAGTCAACAAGTTCAGGATGATTGAACGCCACTTCTTCAGGGACAAGTTACTAAAGACTTTTGATTTTGAGTTCGGCTTCTGCATCCCAAACTCAAAGAACACATGCGAACACATCTACGAGTTCCCCACGATACACCACGAGCTGGGTAAGACAGGGAGGGAAGGAGGGAGCGAGGGAAGGAGGGAGGGTGTCAGAGGGCTCGTTCGAGTTGCAAGAATTTGATTAGTAGGGATGTTAATGCATGAATGAGAGAGAGAGAGAGAGAGAGAGAGAGAGAGAGAGAGAGAGAGAGAGAGAGAGAGAGAGAGAGAGAGAGAGAGAGAGAGAGAGAGAGAGTTTTCACCCACATTAAGGGTGAAAAAAAAAAAACGGAATTTTAGCCAAAACAAATTGAATGAATGTGAGATGGAGAGACAGACAGAGAGAGAGAGAGAGAGAGAGAGAGAGAGAGAGAGAGAGAGAGAGAGAGAGAGAGAGAGAGAGAGAGAGAGAGATGTAATCAATCCCATCACTTTCTCCAACTTTGCCAGAATATTACAGTAGTGAACATTGATTTTGTATTGAGTGTGTGTGTGTGTGTTACGGTGATAAATTAAGCGTGTCTCTCTCTCTCTCTCTCTCTCTCTCTCTCTCTCTCTCTCTCTCTCTCTCTCTCTCTCTCTCTCTCTCTCTCTCTCTCTCTCTCTCTCTCTCTCTCTCTCTCTCTCTCGGAAACCTCATTCTTTCACTTCACTGTTAATCATTTCTTTATTCCCTCTCACATTCCACCTCTTCCCCTCCCATCCCCGTCCCTCTCCCTCTCTCTCACACCTCTCTCTCTCTCTTTTGCAGCAGAGGAGATGATCAAGAACCCCTTTGAGACGAGAAGTGACAGCTTTTATTTCGTGGATGACAAACTGATAATGCATAATAAAGCGGATTATGCCTACAACGGGGGCCTGCAGTAACGGCGGTCCCTTGTCCCCTCCTCCTCCTCCTCCTCCTCCTCCTCTTCCTTCTCTTCCTTCTTCAGTACCTTTTCTATTCTTCCTATGGTACGTTCCTCCTTTTGTACCGTTCCTTCTCTTCCTGATCTTCCTTTAGTTTGTTTTTCTTTGACCTCATCCTTCTCTTTCTCCTTCTGCTGTTTGTCGTAATATTTTTTTTTATTTCGTTCTTGTAAGTTTTTTTCTCTTCTTTCTTTCTTTCTTCTCCGTTAGTATATTTTCTCCTCTTTCTCTTCTTCCTTTATTTTTTTTCTTGTCCTTCTTCTTTCCTTATCTCTTCTTCTTCTTCTGTCTAGTCCCCTCCTCCTCCTCCTCTTCCTCCTCCTCCTATTTTTCTTTATTTCCTCCTCCTTGTAGTTCAAATTACAATCTCTTTAATTGTTTATAAGTTCTTTCGTTTCTTTCTCTCATCCTTCTGCTCCTTCTCCTTCTCTCTTCTTCAAAATATTCGTTCCTCTTCCTCCTTCTTCTCTTCTTTCTGTTAAGTCACAATCTCTTTCTCTTTCTCTCACTGTTCTCTTCTTCCTCCTCCTCTTTCTTTTCCAATCCCCATCTCTTTCACAATGATCATATCTACCCCTATTCAAACACCTCCTCCAGATCTCCCTCCTCTTCCTCTTCCCATATCGTCCACAGTTGTCAAATCTAGTCTACAGGTCCTCTCACGCAGTCCCACTCAGCCCCACTCAGCCCCTTTGCAAGCCTGACAAGAGGAGGACAGCCCAGCCCAAACCAGCCCTGCCCAGCCCTGCCCAGTCCAGCCCCTGCCCAGTCCAGCCCAGCACAGCCCAGCCCCTGCCAGACCAGACCAGACCAGCCCCCGCCCAGTCCCCGCCCTATGAAGGCTACACAGTGAAGAAGCCTTTTTTGTGATAAATAAGGGAGAGCAATAAATAACGAAGAATATGCGAGTCAAAAAAAAAAAAAGATAAATAAATAAAATATAGATTCTCAAAAAGTGGAAGAAAATGAAAAGTGAGGCGTTATAGAAAATGGAGGACTGCTACTACTGCTACTACTACTATTACTACTACTACTGCTACTAAAGAAAATGGGATAAGGTTTCGTTTTATTTTTTATTTATTTATTTATTTTTTTATGCACAAGTGATGGTGGTGGTGGTGGTGATGGTGGTGATGGTGGTGGTGGTGGTGGCGGATAAGTGAGAGAGAAAATTAAACATATATCGTATTTTTCTATCTTGTGGTCATATTTTTGCGGTCATTCTCTGTCAAGTGTTCAGAAAACGGTCCGTGTGCGGAGATGACGCGAAGAAAACGAGGGAAGGGGGAGTGGCTTTCTTATACCGTAAACTTTTCACAGCTTGCTTCGTCAATCTCTTATTTATTTTCGTAGTGAATGCAAATTACTGGATGAAAAATAGAATAAGTAAGAAAAAAAAAAAAAAAAGAAGACACGGGTAACTTATCTATTTTTTTTTTTTTTGTCCCGTAGAGCAATAATGATGGTAGTGGTGGTGATGGTGGTGATGGTGATGGTGGTAATAATAATAATAATAATAATAATAATAATAATAATAATAATAATAATAATAATAATAATAATAATAATAATCAGATTTAAAGCAAAGAGTGAGAGTAAAAAAATCGGTCTTAATTAAGGTAACAGAACTGAAATCTTAAAAAAAAATAAATAAATAAATAGCAAATAAATGATAAAAGGATTAATGACGAAAAAAAAGTGAAAATGAGACAAAAAATGAAAACAACGAAAACAAATCAGCTCCTTTCTAAACAATGAAAGGGTTTTATTTTCCTGCCCCTTCCCCATCACCCCCGCCAACCCTCTCACCTCTCCCCTTTCCCCAGCCATCCTCGCCACCCCTCTCACCTCTCCTTCCCATCACCCCTGCCACCCCCTGCTCACCCCCATTCCCATCAACCTAACCAACCCCTGCTCAGCTAAACCCCCCTGTCAACTTCAAAGCACACTTGTACAAACCTGACCTCTGCACCTGTACAAACAACAACAACAACAACAACAACAACAATCCAATTCCTCCCTTGCTAACCTCGCCACTGTTCTCCTGCCACCTTTAATTAACCTCCCACCTCACCTGTGCATCCCCCTTTCCCCTCTCCCCTCCCCGCCCACCACACCTGTCCTCTCAGCATAAAGGAGAGCAGGTGCCAAGCTAACCTGTAGCGTCACGACTTATGTGTGACGTCACGAGAGAGAGAGAGAGAGAGAGAGAGAGAGAGAGAGAGAGAGAGAGAGAGAGAGAGAGAGAGAGAGAGAGAGAGAGAGAGAGAGAGAGAGAGAGAGAGAGAGAGATTCACGTAGGTATATTCCTCCCACATGCAGCTCTCCTCCCCTCCTTCCCCTCTCTTCCTCCCCATTCCCCCATGTCATCTCTTCACTCCCCTCCTTCCCCACTCAATGCTTCCCTCTCCCAGTGCACTAAATCCCCTTACATCCCTCCCCCCTCTCCTGCCCCCACAAACACTCCCCAACCCACTCACCCCACGCACTTTTCACCTTCCCTTCTCCCCTTCCCTCTCCTCCCCTCCCCTCACCTCCTCACCTTCGCGCTAGTTCACGTCAAGATTGAAGGGCAGGTAACATTGTAGTCTCACAGTAATTAACACCTGTATATGCGTGACACCTGTTCTGTTTGTGCTCTCTCTCTCTCTCTCTCTCTCTCTCTCTCTCTCTCTCTCTCTCTCTCTCTCTCTCTCTCTCTCTCTCTCTCTCTCTCTCTCTCTCTCTCTCTCTCTCTCTCTCTCTCTCTCTCTCTAGTCCTACAAATCCCCAATCAAACCTAACTTAACCTAACCTAACTTAACCTAACTTAACCTAACCTAACCTAAGCTAAGCCATACACAAGGAGTTATATTAGAAAAGAAAAAAATGTGATAAAATAAGAAGATTTTTGTTTTCTTTTTGATAGTATTTTCTTTTTTTCATAAACTTCTTGAAGAATAAATAAAAGTCTGATATTTTTGTAATGCGATGAAAGAAAAGAAAAGGAAAAAAGATTAAGATACTGTTTTCTCTCCACTTCCCTTTTTCCTATCTTCCTTCTCCTTTTTCTTTCCTCCTTCCCCATTTCCCTTCACCTCCTCTCTTTCTCTCTCTCCCCCTCTCTATTTTTCCCTTCCCTCCCCCTCTCTTCCTTTTCCTCTTTGCTTTCCACCTCCCCTCCTATATAAGCCTCCCCTCTCCCCCCTCACCCCTCACCCTCTTCCTTACGTCACGTTCAGCCAATGAAAATGAGTGAAATAAAGAAAGAAAAAAAGAAAAAAACGAAAAGAAAGAAAAAAAGAGCACCAGCAGACTTGTTGGCCCTCACGAAGCGCTCTGTGTGTGTGTGTGTGTGTGTGTGTGTGTGTGTGTGTGTGTGTGTGTGTGTGTGTGTGTGTGTGTGTGTGTGTGTGTGTGTGTACGAATGGGGAAAATTATATATGATGGGAGGAAAAATAATAGTATGAAGTGACTAAGCTAAGAAAAAAATGAAAATATACATGTGTTTATTATTATTATTATTATTATTATTATTATTATTATTATTATTATTATTATTATTATTATTATTACTGCTATTATGACTCAATGCATGGAAAGAATAAGAGAAGGAAAGGAGTGAAAAAAATAATGCATAAATGATAGGGAATAAGAAGAAAAGAAGGAAAGAAAGGATACATTGATGAAATGAAAGAAGGAAGGAAGGAAAGACAAAGAAAATACATGACAAGTGGGAGAAAGGGGAAAAAAGCAAGAAAGAAAAGGAGAAACACGTAATGCAACAAAGAAAACAAAGGTGGAAAGTGAAAATGAAAGAAAAGAAGGAAATAAATAAAGAAAATTCAAAACAGCAAAGTGAAGGAAAGAAAATTAAAGAAAATTCAGTGAAAATAAGTAAAGGAAAAAAGGAAAACGGAGACGAAAATAAAGAAAACAATAAAAAAAGTGACAACGAAAAAAAAAAGAAATATAAAGAAAATAAGAAAAATGAAAGAAGAGATGACGAGGAGGAAAACGAAAGGAAAAAAATAAAATGAAGAAAAAAGAAAATGAAAGAAGAAAGATAACAAGAAGGAAAAGATGAACGGACGAAGGAAGGAAAAAGGAAAGGAAATGAAAGGATAAAAATAAAAAAAAAAGCATATAAAAAAAATATGGCGTCCTTAGCAAGTGTGGAAGAAAACACACAATTCTTTCCACTGTGCATTTATATTTATTTATTTATTTATTTATTATTTTCCATGCTAACATTTTTTACTTTATTTATTTATTTATTCATTTATTTTAATTTTTTTTGTAATATTAAAGTTAAAATGTATTTCTTGTGTTTTCACGTGAAGAAACACATACACACGTACACACACACACACACACACACACACACACACACAGAGGTAATAAACATTCCACTCATTATTATTATTATTTTTATTTTTTTATCGTTATTATTATTATTATTCATTATTCATCCAGGTTCACTTAATTCACCACTTGTCGTCCACTTAGTGTAAATATATTTATTCACTAAAGAAATGAATAACTTTTTTGCCTCCCTATACTTTTCACTTATGAATAACGATGAAAAAAATATATATAAAAAAAATGAAAAAAAATTAACGGAATGAATGTAAATATCTCGCTTCAGAATTGTACGCTTATATAATAAAAAAAATATATATGTAATGATGGATTATTATTAGTTATTATTACTATTATTATTATTATTATTATTATTATTATTATTATTATTATTATTATTATTATTATTATTGTCATCTCTCGTACATTTTTATATCTTATTTGTATTTTGAACTTAATCCTACGCGTAGAAAAATAGTATTGTAGTAGTAGTGGTAGTAGTAGTAGTAGTAGTAGTAGTAGTAGTAGTGTTGGTGGTGGCGTTGGTGGTGGTATAGTGGTAGTAGTAGTAGTAGTAGTAGTAGTAGTAGTAGTAGTAGTTTACAAATTAATGAGTTTGAAGAAAAGCAATAACCTTCCTCCTCCTCTTCTTCCTCCCCGTCCTTCTCTTCTTCTTCCTCCTCCTCCTCTTCCTTCTCCTTAAATAACTGACCCAAGGCTACAGTAACTTCCAATAAATAGTCGATAATTATTATTGATTATCTCTCTCTCTCTCTCTCTCTCTCTCTCTCTCTCTCTCTCTCTCTCTCTCTCTCTCTCTCTCTCTCTCTCTTGCCTCGGTTACTATCTCCATTTTTTTCTTTCGTTTTTTAGCTTAAGTCTCCTCCTCCTCCTCCTCCTCCTCTTCCCTGATTGAGTTAATGAAAAAAAAAACATAAGAAGAAAAAGAAGAAACGTTAAATATAATTATGTACGTAAGGTTCCTATGAGAGAGAGAGAGAGAGAGAGAGAGAGAGAGAGAGAGAGAGAGAGAGAGAGAGAGAGAGAGAGAGAGAGAGAGAGAGAGAGAGAGATTAGGAAAGCAGGTAGTGTGTGTAATAATAATAATAATATAATAATAATAATAATAATAATAATAATAATAATAACAATAATAATAATAATAATAATAATAATAAACGGTTTATTCTTTGGTGAGTTAACAAAGTGAAAATGTACAGAGTGGGTGGGGAAATACTTAACATTAATCCTAAAGCTAAGTCTAATCTAGAAGGGAAATACTATTGACTGATGGCTCGCACCATGGTGGGAATCGCGCTGAGTCTGTACCGGTCCGTGCGCGGCGCCTTTAGGGGCGTTACGCGTTATCTTGTGGTGTCTGGTGGCACGGACCGGGCGAGGCGCGTCAGGCGGCAGCATGTGTCTTTTCCAGAGCCTCTCGGTGCCTGGTGGATAGTCTAGACAGACTCAGGGTGTGTGTGTGTGTGTGTGTGTGTGTGTGTGTGTGTGTGTGTTGTTTAAATAGTCCACGAGCTTGGTCATTAAGAGGAGGAGAAGGAGGAGGAGAAAACAACAACAACAACATTAAAGAAGTAAAGAAAAAGGAGAAAGAAAAAAACGAGAGAGGAAGAGGAAAGGGAAGGAAAAAAATAAAAAAAGAAAGAAAGAAAAAAAGGTTGAATAAATGGAGGAAGAAAAGAAGGAAAGAAAGGAAGATGGAATACAGAAGAGGAGGAATGAAAGAGGAAAAGAGGGATAAGAAGGAAGGAAGGAAGGAAGGAAGGAAGGAAGGAAGGAAGAAGAAATTAAGGAAAACAGAATGGGAGAAGGAAGAAAGGAAAGAAAACGAAAAAGGAAAACGAAATAAAGAACTGATGATGGGAAAAAGGAAAAAAGAAAAAAAGAAAAGTAAGAGAAGACGAGAATTGAAAAAGAGAAGCGGAGGAGGAAGGAAAGAAACGTGACAAGAAAAGAAATAGAAAACGAAGGAAGGGAGGACGGAAGGAATAAGGAACGAACGAACGAACGAACGAACGAACGAACGAACGAATGAATGAACGAATGAATGAAATGAAGAAAGGAAGGAAGGAAGGAGCGAGGAAGGGAATCAGAGAAGGAATAAAGGAAGAAATGCAGAAATGAAAAAATGGAGGGAATGAATGAAAGAGAGAAGGAAGGAAGGAAGGAAGGAGCGAGGAAGGGAATCAGAGAAGGAATAAAGGAAGAAATGCAGAAATGAAAAAATGGAGGGAATGAATGAAAGAGAGAAGGAAGGAAGGAAGGAAGGAAGGAAGAGGAAGAATGTGAATAACTCAAAAATAATTGAATGTAACACTTTGGTGGTGAAATTTACATGATATTAATAAAGACAGACGTGAGAAGGAGGAGGAGGAGGAGGAGGAGGAGGAGGAGGAGGAGGAGGAGGAGGAGGAGGAGGAGGAGGAGGAGTTTATGCCGAAAACGAAAAAAACGAGGAGACACTAGGAAATCCCCCCTCTCTCTCTCTCTCTCTCTCTCAGGTAACCTAATTGTTAGCTTACCTGTCAACAATCCAAGGCGCTAATTGCTGTTAATCTGAACACCTGAGAACAATTATAACAGGTAATGATCCCCCCCTCTCTCTCTCTCTCTCTCTCTCTCTCTCTCTCTCTCTCTCTCTCGGTCACAATATTGATCATGAAGACCTTGACCTTTGACCTGAGAGAGAGAGAGAGAGAGAGAGAGAGAGAGAGAGAGAGAGAGAGAGAGAGAGAGAGAGAGAGAGAGAGAGAGAGAGTGTCGTTCACGAGATTTACCTTCACCTTGCTTTTCTTCGCTCTCTCTCTCTCTCTCTCTCTCTCTCTCTCTCTCTCTCTCTCTCTCTCTCTCTCTCTCTCTCTCTCTCTCTCTCTCTTTCGGATAATTTCCCACGGAATGCTTCCTTCCCACGGGTCCCTGAAAGAGAGAGAGAGAGAGAGAGAGAGAGAGAGAGAGAGAGAGAGAGAGAGAGAGAGAGAGAGAGAGAGAGAGAGAGAGAGAGAGAGAGAGAGAGAGAGAGAGAGGAAGGAAATGATGTAAGATGGAGAGAAGATAAGAATATGATGGAGGGGAAGGAGGGAAGGAAGGAGAGAAGAGAAGAAAGAGGAGGAGGAGGAGAAGGAAGGCGAAAAAGGAAGAGGGAAAATGGAGAATAAATTGAGGAAGAGGTTGGAGGGAGAGAGAAAATGGAGGAAGAAAATTGGAAATATTGAGATAAAGTAACAAAAATTCTCTCTCTCTCTCTCTCTCTTTTATTCTCTCTCTCTCTCTCTCTCTCTCTCTCTCTCTCTCTCTCTCTCTCTCTCTCTCTCAAAATACACACGCAAAATAAAGGGAGAGAGAGAGAGAGAGAGAGAGAGAGAGAGAGAGAGAGAGAGAGAGAGAGAGAGAGAGAGAGAGAGAGAGAGAGAGAGAGAGAGAGAGAGAGAGAGAGAGAGAGAGAGAGAGAGAGAGAAATAAAAGTCGACATGGAATGAAAAGAAGGGAAGTGGAGGAGGAGGAGGAGGAGGAGGAGGAGGAGGAGGAGGAGGGAAGAAAAAGCAAAAAATGGAAGAAACTGAAGAAGAAAATCGGAAGAAAGGAGATAATTGAGGAGGAAAGGGGAAGAGAAAGAAAAAGAGAGAAGAGGAACAAAACTTGGAAGAAGAAAGGAGGAGAAAGACTGTAGGAAAATGAGGAGGAGGAGGAGGAGGAGGAGGACGTAGAGTGGGAAGGACAAGGAGGAGGAGGAGGAGGAGGAGGAGGAGGAGGAGGAGGAGGAGGAGGACGAGGAGATGAGAGGTTCTTCCTTAATCTGACCTTTGACCACCTCACGTGACCTTGACCAAAGCGGCAGGACTCACGAAACAACAATAGTAGTAATCTTCGTCTTGGTGGCAGTAGTAGTAGTAGTAGTAGTAGTAGTAGTAGTAGTAGTAGTAGTAGTAGTAGTAGTGAGAAAGATAACAATAATAATAATAATAATAATAATAATAATAATAATAATAATTGATTTGACTGAGTTGGAACCGTGAGGCTGAAAAAATTATATATCAATAGCATTAGGTTACGTTACGCTTGGTTATCGGAGTGTGTGTGTGTGTGTGTGTGTGTGTGTGTGTCCGTCCTTACCAGTCAATAGAGGGACCAATATCACTATGGAGACTACGAACAAACACTCCTTCAATATCTATCTACCTGTCTATCTATCTATGTATCTATTATTCACCCTATTAATTTACTGTTATTAGTCTATCTTTTTATCTATGTGTCTGCCTGTCTGTCTGTCTGTTTCTATAGTGGTGGTGGTGGTTGTTGTTGGGTTCAAGGGAGGGGATAGGGTTGAGAGAGGAAATGGGAATGGTGTAAGATAACTCTCTCTCTCTCTCTCTCTCTCTCTCTCTCTCTCTCTCTCTCTCTTTTTTCCCCACACTCTTCGAAAAAAAGTAGAAATTATTGAAGAAAAAAGTATAGATTAAAAAAACTGAAAAATGCTCACTATTTTATATACATATATACATACTTATCTATACAGACCCCTTACTTATATCACTGCCACCACTACTAATACTTATAAACACTACCAAACCAACATACATATCTATACACACCCTACTTACATCACTACCACTACAACTAATACTTACAACACTACAACCCAAACATACACACCCTTACTTATATCACTGCCACCACTACTAATACTTATAAACACTACCAAACCAACATACATATCTATACACACCCTTACTTACATCACTACCACTACTACTAATACTTACACTACAACCCAAACATACACACCCTTACTTACATCACTACCACCACTACTAATACTTATAAACACTACCAAACCCACATACATATCTATACACACCCTACTTACAACACTATCACTACTACTAATACTTACACAGACCCTCACCTGTACACACCCGCACTTATAATACTACCACACCCACTACTGCCGCACTTATAAAGGAGAAGAAAGGAGAGACAAAAATAAACACCAATAACTTTTATTTTAAGACTCACTAATTGTATAGAAAAATTGCATTGTTTTGTGCATATGTGGGGAAAACACTGGGGGTTGAGGGGGAAGGGGGCACACACATGTATACCTTGATAGGAGCAATTTGTACCTGTAATTAATGGCAGGTGAGGCTACTGGTAAGTGTTTTGAATGGGGAATGGGTGGTGTTCTTATAATTAACTATATTGGTAACTATTAGAAAATATATGTTTTTTTTTTTTTCTTTGTCTTTAGTTTTATTATCTTAGTCAGTGAGATGATTATTTTTATTTATTATTTTTACCTTTCCCAATTCAGTTTCTTTTTACTGATTAACATTATTTTTATTTACTATTATTTCTACCTTCCCTAATTCAGTAATATATATTTTTTTACTTAACTGTTTTTTATTCTGTCTTATCGGTTATAATATTTTTGTTCACTTATCATTATTTGTACCTTTCCTAACTCCCTCATTTAGCTGCACTAATATTTGCACTCATTTTTTACCTAATTCTTCTCCTAATATCATCTTTGCTTTATCTTCATTAAGTCTATTTTAAAGGAAATTTTATCTTAAGTGAGATTTTTAAATTTTTACCTTTATTCTCTTTTGTTTTTGGCAAAGCACACTTTCCCATCACTGAAAAAGCAACAAACAGACATTCTTTACTTTCTAAACAGGTAATATACAATGTCCCTCTACCTGTGATTAATTAATGAACACACCTTACCATATCTCTAGACAGGTAAGCAATATTTACCACAATCATAATACAACAACAAAGGCACTGAACAAACCCAAGAACACCATCACCACCATCTCTTCCCTTCACACTCCTTCCACCCCTTTCCTCAGCAGGCAGGCAGGAGGCAGGCAGGTATAGGTGGTGGGGCCTTACAGAGCCTCCAGGAGCAGAGCAATGCCTTGGCCGCCACCGATACAGGCTGACCCAATGCCATATTTCAATCCACGGCGCCTGAGTGGGGAGATAGTGGTGAGAGAAGGCCACTGTTGTGTTTACCTTAGCTTAACTTAACGGTTCTGGCGACGCACTTCAGTCTAATGTAACGATTTAAAGGTAAGGTGTTTAGGTGTGGGTGTCTTACGGATTCAGGTTTCCTCTACCCTGCCAAGTCCACCTGGGATGACCTGTGACTGCCCTTGCTATCAATAAAGGTTTTCTATTAGCCTTAAGAGAAGATTAGATGGATTTATGGATGGGGATGAAAGGTGGAAATAGCTAGGTATATTTCATACAGGGACTGCCACGTGTAGGGCTGATGGCTTCTTGCGGCTCCACTTATTTCTTATGTTCTTACGTACTTAGGATGATCTGTGACTGTCCTTCCTCTCAA
Source organism: Scylla paramamosain (assembly GCF_035594125.1). Taxonomy (NCBI): domain Eukaryota; kingdom Metazoa; phylum Arthropoda; class Malacostraca; order Decapoda; family Portunidae; genus Scylla; species Scylla paramamosain. Next base: position 5,644,904 of record NC_087195.1, read on the forward strand.
TAAAGGTCCTCAATTAAACTTGTCTTCATGTATACAATCTCTCATTCTAAAGTTGTTTCCCGCTGCTGTGAGGGGCAGGAGCTGGGGTTTTCGTAAC
>NC_087195.1:5650000-5702500 GCF_035594125.1 Scylla paramamosain
ACTCTTCCTCTCTCCTTCCCTTCCCTCATGCCCCACACACCTCCATGGTCAGGTCAGCGCCAAGACGGGTTCCAAACCGAATGTTGCGGACAGCGTAGGGCGCCATGCTCATGCTGTCCGTGCCTCCCGTCAGCACCACCTTGCTGTCCCCCATCAGAATATCCTGTAGGAGAGGAAGTAGAAATATTATCCTGAGTAACACATCCATATCCTCTTTTAAAGCACTGGTGTAAGGAAATAAGAGAAGGTATAGGATGTTAAGTGTGTGGGGGTGTTAGAATATATGGAGAAGTAAGGGAGGGTGAGAGAAACATCAAGAACAAAAGAACATAAGGGAAGGAGAAAGTAATCAAAAGAGGATAAGGGAAAGGGTAACAGCTGAGCCCAAACCTAGCATGAGAACAGATGGAAAACTACAAAGCTCCACACAAAGCATCTCAATAAAAGCTAAAAATCCAAGATGTAAAAAGTAAAAAAATGAATACTAAGCCAACAAAACTAGAAAACAAATACAAGAAGTTAAAAAATCAATTACTAAGCTAACATAAAACTATAAAAACAAACACAAAAAATTAAAGAATTGAATATTAACCCAACAAAACTATAAAACAAACAAAAGAAAAATCAAGAAGCCTTATTTACGTGAGCACCATTGATGACCGACTGGAACCCGGAGCCACACAGCCTGTTGACAGCCAGCGCCGGCACCTCGATGGGCACACCGCAGCGCAGGCCAACGTGCCGGGCGATGTAGATGGTGTCCGTGTGGGCGCACTGCCAGGGGAATACACAGCTACCTCAGCAGTTGTAACATGGATCAGCTAGCCCATAAAAACACAAGGGTTGGTGCAGGAAACCATCAGGTCAACACACACACACACACACACACACACACACACACACACACCAGTCCCTGTATGAAACTTGCTTGCCTGTTTCCATCTATCATTCCCATACATAATTTGTCTAATTTTAAGCTCCCTAATGACTCAGCACCGACTTCATCTGATTATTCAGTCCATCCCTTTATCTACAATACCATTTGAGGACCAATTCTTTCGTATCTCTTTCTTAAATTTAAGTATTTAAGCTTGACCTCATTATTTCTGGTCCTATTCTAATCACTGACCATGAGAATTTTACTTACCCTTCCTACATTACCTATACCACTTGAAGACTAACAGATCCCCTCTTGATATACACTTCTCTAAAGAAAATAAAGTTTACAGGCCCCTCCCAGTCTCCAAGCATTAGTTCCATCACACCAATCACCACCACCACCACCACCACTCACCCCCAATCACATTCCCAATCACCACAGAGTCCACATTCTCTGGCTTGACATTCGCAGCCGTCAGTGCTGCCTTGGCCGCTACCTCCTGCAAGTCAGTGGGCGTGTGCTTGGCCAGCTTACCCCCAAAGGTGCCAAAAGGTGTCCTCTTGGCGCCCACGATGAAGATACCTGGTGGGATCACACACACACACACACACACACACACACACACACACACACATCAAGCATTAGTCACATCTGCAATATTAAGCATGTAATTGTTTGTCTTGTATTAATTTTCACCTAAATAAACAGGAGGGTAATTAAGAAGAGGCACACAGCTCTTTTTTCTTTTTCTTTCTTTTTTTTTTTACTGCTTTCCTGTGCAATATTGGGGATTTGGTAGGAATGTGGGGTTTTCAGACAGGGAAAGGTAAACTATGCCAAGAACAGCCTCTTACTAAGGTATCGCTGGCCACACATTTATTCTTTAATTTCCAATGACTGCTTTTGACTTTGTTTGGGGACCGGCACCTCAGTGGGTCTTTTTTTTTCTTATAATTCTGTTGCAAAAGGCCAGTGATCCTCATACATGAAAAATAAATAAATAAAAAAAAAATAAAAATAATAAAAAAAAAAGTAAAAAAAATAAAATAAATAAATAAATAAATAAATAAAAAATAATACCTAATGTTAATAATAGTAATAATAATAATAATAATAATAATAATAATAATAATAATAATAATAATAATAATAATAATAAATAAATAAATAAAAAATCATTGACGTGTCCACAATATACCAAGCATTTCTTAAAGTTCTTGCAGGAAAGAGGCAGTATTGGGCTCTATTTTACCTTTCCCAGCCTTAAAACCATACTTTCCCACCAGGTACCCAACACTGCAGGGGGTAGGAACCGAAAGAAAAAAAAAAAAAAAAAAAAAAAATGGAAACAGCCGCATGACCTCTTAATAATTACCAACAGGGGCAGTACAATGAAAATTTCCCATTGCAGGGCCGGTGTCGTGCGAAACCCTCGAGCTGCTACATCAGTATGCCATCAGGTGTGTGTGTGTGTGTGTGTGTGTGTGTGTGTGTGTGTGTGTGTGTGTGTGTGTGTGTGTGTGTGTGTGTGTGTGTGTGTGTGTGTGTGTGTGTGTGTGTGTGTGTGTTGTATTCTCTTGTGTGTGGTATACAAGGCCTGCCAAGTGTAGGTGTGATGGCTTGGTGCAGCTTCCCTTACTTAAACATGCACAGAAGTATTGTTGCTGGGTGCCCGGTGCGTCTCCCGGCCCCCCACCCACCCCAAGCAGCACTCGCCTCCCCACCACACCTCTCACCACTGCCCCGCCCCCTCCCTTCCCTTCCCTGCTTCTCCTAATTACCCAAAACTCACCCCATACCTCCCCACCACTCAACTCCACACCCATCACCCATCACCCACCCATAACATGAGTATTAGTAACAAAAACAGCCGTGATCCTTATCTCCTACTAACTTTTCCCCAGATATCTTCTCATACCTTAATTCTACTTTTATATCAACCTGTACAGCATCACCGCTTGGGTTAATGCACTTGTAGGTGACAATAGGCTTACCTCGGGTCAGAGAAGCCATTTTTGTGTCTGCAGAGGAGGAGGAATGAGTATGAGAAGAGTGTGCGGGTCGCCGGTCACTCTAGCGGTCCTGCCAGCCAACAATCAGCTGGTCGAAGCGGCGTCCGGCTTCGTCCCCTGGCTGTGGCTTTGACCAGGCGTTTTTTTTTTTTTTTTTTTTTTTTTATGTAGGAAGAGTACCAGCCATGGGCAACAAAATCTTAAAAATAGTAATAAAAAGGCCCACTGAGGTGCCGGTCTCCGCTTTACCCTCCCACAAGCACTATATCCAAAACCTGCAGATATGATTTGTTTTAGGTTTCCATGCGTGGGTTTTATTCCCGCTAGTAATGCAGACGACTTATTTAACTGGCTATTATTATTATGTGCGCCCATACGAGTAAATACCCACAATACATAAATACCATTCTATACACAATACCCTGATCATCGACGTCTTGAACTGATAGAAGGGAAAAGATATATACTAAATAACCCCTCTGGACACATGTATATCAGAGGGGAGAGAGAGAGAGAGAGAGAGAGAGAGAGAGAGAGAGAGAGAGAGAGAGAGAGAGAGAGAGAGAGAGAGAGAGAGAGAGAGAGAGAGAGAGAGAGAGAGAGAGAATCCTGTCAGTTTCCTATCATTTCATAACCAAGACAATAAAAGACAACAAACATTTTTCAACACTCACTGCTTGTCTCTACCCTTTCTTCCACTGTCCTGGTGTTGGTGGTGGTGGTCTTCCTGCTTTTCTGTCTTGTCTCTCTACATTTGTGTCTGAAAAGAAAAGGATTGTATCACAACACACGCTATAACACCCCTGACACATTTCTACCATCGCAGCGTCTCACCAAAACACCACAAATTTTATCATCTTGCCTCAAGCACCCCGCTTCTAACTTAACACCCCCAATACTCGTCTCAAACATGCTTGGATCATCCCCAAAACACCCCACAGCGACTTCTATCGTACCAAAAAAACCTTAAAACACCCCCAAAACATCCCCAAACACACCCAACACACACCAAGCTACTTTCAAGCATCTTAAAACACCTCTAAACATCCCCATAACAGCCTAAACACATCGCAAATGCACCAAAATACCCCACAAACATGCCTAAAAAATCCTAAAAGACACAAAAAACACCAAAAACACCCACAAACCAACCTAAAACACATCTAAAATACCCCAAAATACATCTAAACCCACCTAAAACACCCTGAAACACACCCACACCCACCCAAATCACATCCGTACCCATCCAAAACACACCCAAACTCATCCAAAGCAGCCAAAAACACACTTAAAACACCACAAAATACAGCAAAGGTCATTCAAAACAGCTCAAAACACACTTAAAATACCACATAACACACGTAAATTCATCCAAAACAGCCCACAACACATTTAAAACACCAAACACACCAAAACTCATCCAAAACTGATAAAAATACCCCAAAACACACAAAAGGAACACTAAATATAAATATAAACAGATAAATATAAACAGATGTTACAGGCAGGGAAGGGTGTATTGAGGTGTAGGGGACAGGAAGGGTGTATAAAGTAGTAGGGACAGACAGGGTGTTGTAAAGTAGGACAAAAATGAGACGGAAAGCATGCAGGGTTTATTGAGGAACAGTTTAATAAGATGCAGGGGCCAGACAGGGTGTATTAAGGTGTAGAAGCAGACAGAAGGGTTGTACTAAGGTGTAGGAAAACACAAGTCTAGGTGACACACTTCTACAATCGCAACGCCTCACCAAAACACCACAGAATCTTTTGTCTTACCTCAAGCACTCTGCCTCTATCATAACACCCCCAATACTCATCTCCAACATGCCTACAACATCTCAAAAAACACACCAAAGCAACTTCTATCACACCAAAACACATTAAAACACACCAAAACTTCCCCAAACACACTCCACACACACCAAGCTGCTTTCAAGGACCATAAAACACCTTTAAACACACCAAAATACCCCTAAAACACCCTCAAAACATCATAAACACATAGAAAAATCACCAAATTACCATCACACACACCTAAAACACCCTAACACGAACTGAAACACTCCAAAAATCAAACTCACCTAAAATATCCCATAAACACACTCAAAACACATTCAAACTCACCTAAAACACCCACAAACACCCAAACGACAGCTGTACCCACCCAAAACACACCCAAACTCATCCAAAACAGACAAAAACACACTTAAAACACCACAAACCACACCCAGTCATCCGAAACAGACCGAAAAACATTTAAAATCCCCCAAAAACACACCTCAGGCACACCAAAACACACCAGGAACGCTAAATATTGACGAGGACAGAGGAGCGGATCCAGCTCCCAGGTCGTTGATGACGTCACGTAAATATACGTATCGTAACGGATTTCATTTTGAAATTGACCCCTAGAAAAAATAGAGCTAGGCTCGAATGCTTTATATATTCTGACTTGACAAATACTTTAACTAATATTCATAATATTATAACACTTCTAGGTTTCATAGTATTTAAAATATATCCAAATGAAATATGAAAAAAATGTTGGAACATTCCACACCATTAAAATCATTGAACAGCCCACAAATTTTGAGTTTACAGGAATTCTAAAAAATTTAAAAAATACGAACTATCTTTTTAAAGAATCAAAAGTTACCTAGAACCACAAGTAAACAAATAAAAAAACAAATGTGTAAAAAAAGTGTTGGAACCTAAACACGATTAAAAACCACTGAAAAGTCCACCCATTTTCACTTAACAAGAAGATAAGACACTTTAAAAAATATGAACTATTTTTTAGAACAATAAAAAGTTAGTTACAAGCTGAAATAGAGAAATAATAATACAAAAAATGTTATAATAACAACTTTTAACGGGACCATAAACCATTTTAAAGTCCACTTAATTAACTCAACAGGAACAAAGAAACACTTTAAAAATCATAAGCGATTTTTTAAAACAACGAGGACGTAATTACAGCTTGAAATAAAAAAGTGTCTTACCGGGGTATGTAAAAAAAACAGCGGAAAACGAGCCTATATTTACGTTAAAAACAACGGTAAATTCAACACATTTCCTTAACAGAACCAAGCAAAACACTTCTAAAGCAACTAAATATTTTTATAAACCATAAAAACATACTATAAAAGCAGAATAAAGAAGTTAAGAAAATATTAAAAAAATATTGGAACGGACAGGCTGAAACAGGTAGCGACCCATCATGGCCGCCCTTGTAGGCAACATCTATTTTGCCTGTTATTCTTTCTTCACACCCCAAACATGCAATGGCGGATATACCTAGCTAGCGGATATGAAAGTTCAGTCATGTGTCTCTACTTTGCTATATGTTTGGCTTACAATAAGGGAGAGATGAAGCAGATATTGGGGGATAAATTGGGGAAGGCTGCCTCCTCCTCAGCTGATATCACTGGCTAAAACGGAATTTTTGCGTTTTTTTAAATTTCTGTTGTGATTATTTCGTGTGCATTTTGTCCTGGAGGTGGGGACCGTTTGTAGCACTGTGGCATGTTGTCACAAGTATATCCCTAACAGCAGAAAATGTGAAATATGAGGCTTAAAAATAAACACTGAAAAATAAAAAAATAAAAAATTCACCAGAGCGTCCTGTGTGTTGTTGTGCGTGACACGGAGTCACTATAAAGAACAACACCATCAGAGTTGTCGCCTGTTACAATAAACTGTGCAAACTCCCTGGCTGGACAAGTGGTGGGTGGCTCACTTACCACTGTTACAGCCTTGCTGGCCCTCACCAGCTGCTACCGGCCCTCCCAGGCACCTCCCGGCAGGCACCAAGCTTGCACCAGCACATGAAGGCAGCCACGGCCCGTGTCACTGTCTTGTTGAGCGAAAATCCAGGTTAAATAAAGCAGCAGCTCATGGTACCCCTTGAACACAGTCACTTCCTCTCTGACGCCTGCTTCCTTCCTCTCCCTGCCAGCCAGTGCCTCGCACTACGCACCTAAACATATCCACAAAACACTTATTGATTCCAATAAAAAGCACCAACTACTCTCATATTGTAACAGACTTATGAAAAAATAAATATAATAAAATGGAAACGCAGAAAATAAATTCTAAGACGATATAACTGTAATCGTCAGAGTATTTATAAATTACTAATTCAAGCGCCAAATTCAAAGTGGTTCTGGCGGCGCTAACACTGTGCAGTGTCTCATGCCTTGTGTGGCGTAACATGAAGTCCTTAAAAAGCTTGTGTGACTTAAAGCCTCGCATTAATACTGCGTTATCTCTCAACTTATCATTATCAAGTCTTTACCATATTGCATAAAAAAAAGATAATAATAATTCCCATATATATATATATATATATATATATATATATATATATATATATATATATATATATATATATATATATATATATATATATATATATTTTTTTTTTTTATACCCAAAGGCAACAAAAATCAAATAAAAAAAATATGCCCACTGAAATGCCAGTCCCATAAAAGGGTCAAAGCAGTGGTAAAAAATTGATGAATAAGTGTCTTGAAACTTCCCTCTTGAAGGAATTCAAGTCATAGGAAGGTGGAAATACAGAAGCAGGCAGGGAGTTCCAGAGTTTATATATATATATATATATATATATATATATATATATATATATATATATATATATATATATATATATATATATATATATATATATATATATATATATGTATATATATATTATTGCTGTTATTATTAAACTTTTAGATATATTTACGCCATTAAAAATTAGTAAGTGTTTGGAAGGCTACCACTGTGTTTCATGGTGGGTGAGCTGCTACTGATAGGGTCACCTGCTGGACAATTCTGGGAAACATTCATGTACAAATAACTCTGCGTATTTCAAGTAACATTAATATACCATAAAAAAAAAAAAAAAAAAAGTTTTCTCAATATCGTAAACATTTAGACAGTAAATAAACACACACACTCTCTCTCTCTCTCCTCCATTAAAAAGCTCCGCCCACGAGAAATACCAAATAGACACACACACACTTACTGTGATGTAACCCTCCTTAGGTAAACGTACATGAATGTGTGTGTGCGCGCGCGCGCGTGTATGTGTTGTGGTAATTGAAGATAATTACTTAAATACACTTTCTCTCTCTCTCTCTGACTTTCTTTAGTTGCCTGTCTGTCCTCGTCTGCGTGTGTGTGTGTGTGTGTGTGTGTGACAAAGAGAGAGAGAGAGAGAGAGAGAGAGAGAGAGAGAGAGAGAGAGAGAGAGAGAGAGAGAGAGAGAGAGAGAGAGAGAGAGTGTCGTCATACAATAATTTCATACTCAAGACAATAAAAGACAAGAAGCAATTAATTATTTATTTTTTCAACTTTCACTGTCTGTCTCTACCCCTTCTTCCACTGTCCTGGTGTGATGATGGTGGTGGTGGTGGTGGTGGTGGTGGTAGTCTTCCTGCTTTTCCATCTTGTCTCTATACATTTGTATCTGTAAAGAAAAGGATTGTATTAGTGAATCAATGCCTATCTAATGTGTACATCTCTATTTATCTCCCACCCACCCCTACTACCTCCAGTACCTCCCCTGCTCGCACCCCTACACCACAACGCCCCCTTCAGACTCTGATGTCCCCCACACTTGCATCAAATACCTTCATGTATCACAACACACGCCATAACACCCCTGACACGCTTCTACCATCGCAGCCCCTCCCCAAAACACCCCAGAATCTTTTATCTTACCTCAAACACCCCGCCTCTACCCTCACACCCCCAATACTCATATCCATCATGACTACTTCACCAGAACACACCAAAGCAATTTTTATCGCACTAAAATTGCCTAAAACACACCAAAACATCTCCAAAATACCACTAAACACACCCAACACAGACCGAGCTACTTTCTAGCATCTTAAAACACACCTAAACAAACCATTATGTCCGCAAAGTATCCTAAACACATAGAAAAAGCACCAAAATTTCTCCAAACACATTTAAAACACAATGAAACATCACAAAATGCCCCACAAACCCAATTAAAACAACCCAAAAAAACATCCAGACCCATCTAAAACACCAAGAAACACCCATATCCACACAATGCACACCAGTGCTCACCTAAAATGTATCCAAAAACACCTTTAATAGCCCAAAACACAGGCAGAGAGAGTACTACTCATCTCAATCATTCAATATACATTCCTAATATATGTATAGATTTGTGCATAATGTGTATAGATTTCTGAGCATATACCAGCATCTCATGGTATTTGTATGCCTTTCTCAGTGTATGACTGTGTATACAAGTTTGTGTGTGTATACCAGCCTTAGATAGTATTTATATGTGTTTCTCAGTATATAATATTGTTTGTATACAAGTTTGCGTGTGTATATCAGCATTAGCTAGAGTTTGTAATGTTTTGTGTGTATACAAGTCTCTTTTAAGTATTTGTGTATTTACTTAAGTTACTCATTATCCCAGCCCCTCCAGACCCACCTATGGCATGCAGCATCAGCCCAGAGTACAGCACCAGGTTGGCCTGGCTAGCCCCAATGAGGATGAAAGCAGGAACAATCATCATCAGCCCCTGTGCCTGATGATGATGGTTCCTGCATGCACACACACACACACACACACACACACACACACACACACACACACACACACACAGAGTCACCTCAGGCAGCAATTCCTGGAAGAAGAGAGCAAAGAACAGTATGTTAGCTATAGCAACACTAAGTGCGTAGACAGCTGAGGCCATGAAGAAGAAACTACTTCTGCAGCGGGAGAACGCAGCCCCCACTGTGGGCCCAGTGGTGAAGCCTGTGCCGAATGCCACACCCATCAGTACCTGTGGGTTGAGGGATAGGGTTTGACTTGTTTTGGCTGGGTTAGGTTTGGTTAAGCTAGGTTAAGGTTAAGTGACTGTGTGTGTGTCTGAGAGAGAGAGAGAGAGAGAGAGAGAGAGAGAGAGAGAGAGAGAGAGAGAGAGAGAGAGAGAGAGAGAGAGAGAGAGAGAGAGAGAGAGAGAGAGAGAGAGAGAGAGAGAGAGAGAGAGAGAGAGAGAATCCTCTCAGATTCCTAATCATTATATACTCAAGACAATAAAAGACAACAAGCATTTAATTAGTTATTTTCAACACTCACCACTTGTCTCTACCCTTTTTTCCAGTGTCATGATGAAAGTGGTGGTGGTGGTGGTGGTCTTCCTGCTTTTATGTCTTGTCTCTCTACATTTGTGTCTGAAAAGAAAAGGATTGTATCACAACACACACTATAACACCCCTGACACACTTCTACCATCGCAGCGCCTCACCAAAACACCACACAATCTTTTATCTTGCCTCAAACACTCCGCCTCTACCATAACACCCATAACACTTATTTCCAACATGCCTACAACATCTCAAAAAACACGCCAAAGCAATTTCTATTACAAGAAAACACATTAAAACACACTAAAATATCCATAAACACACCAAACACACACCAACCTACTTTCATGGACCTTAAAAGACTCCTAAACACACCAAAACACCCCTAAAACATGCTAAACACAGAAAAATCACCAAATTACCATCAAACACACCTAAAGCACTTTAAAACAAACTATAATACTCCAAAAATCACACAAACCCACCTAAAATATCCCAAAAACACACCCAAAACACATTCAAACCACCTAAAACACCCAGAAACACACCCACGACCATCTAAACCACACCTGTACCCACGGAAAACACACCCAAACTCATCCAAAACAACCAAAAACACACTTAAAACACCACAAAACACATCCAAACTCATCCAAAACAACCAAAAACACACTTAAAACACCACAAAAAACACCCAAACTCATGCAAAACAACCAAAAACACAGTTAAAACACCACAAAAAACACCCAAACTCATACAAAACAACCAAAAACACACTTAAAACACCACAAAACACACCCAAACTCATCCAAAACAACCAAAAAACACACTTAAAACACCACAAAACACACAAACACATCCAAAACAATAAAAAACACACTTAAAACACCACAAAACACACCCAAACTCATCCAAAACAACCAAAAACACACTTAAAATACCACAAAACACACCCAAACTCATCCAAAATAGCTTAAAACATATTAAACACCCCAAAACAAACTCATCTGAAAGAACTCAAAACATACTTAAAACACCCCAAAACACACACGAACTCATCCCCAAAAGCTCAAAACATTCTTAAAACATCAAAACACATACAAACTCATCTAAAGGAACCAAAAACACACTTAAAACACCCCTAAACACACACAAACTGATCCAAAACACTTTTAAAACACTCCAAAACACACACAAACTCATCCAAACAGCTTAAAACACACTTAAAACACCCAAAACACCAAAACACATTCAAAACTGATCAAAACATCGCAAAACACAAAAGGAACACTAAATATAAATATAAATAGATAAATATAAAGAGATGACACAGGCAGGGAAGGGTGTATTGAGGTGTATAGGACAGAAATGGTATATTACGGCAAAGGGACAGGCAGGGTGTAGTAAGGATATATGAGAGAGAGAGAGAGAGAGAGAGAGAGAGAGAGAGAGAGAGAGAGAGAGAGAGAGAGAGAGAGAGAGAGAGAGAGAGAGAGAGAGAGAGAGAGAGAGAGAGAGAGAGAGAGAGAGAGAGAGAGAGAGAGAGAGAATTAGTCATCTCAATCATTTAACACATTCCTAATATAAGTATTGATTTGTGTATACTAGCCATACCTAATATGTTTATAGATTTCTGAAAATAAACCAGCATCTCTTATAGGTTTATGTGTGTATACCATCATTAGCAAGTGTTTGTATGCGTTTCTAAGTATATACGAAACTTAGCAGATATTATTGTGTGTTTCTAAGTGTATAACAGTCTTAATTGTGTGTGTATATCAGCATTACCTAGTGTTTGTAATGGTTTGTGTGTATACAAACCTTTTTTAAGTATTCCTGTGTGTTTACTTAAGTCATTCATTATCTCAGCCCCTCCAGACCCACCTATGGCATGCAGCGTCAGCCCAGAGTACAGCCCCTGGTTGGTCTAGCTAGCCCCAATGAGGATGAAAGCAGGAACAATCATCATCAGCCCCTGTACATGATGATGATGGCTGCTGCTGACACACACACACACACACACACACACACACACACACACACACACACACACACACACACACACACACCTCAGGCAGCAATTCCTGGAAGAAGTGAGAAGATAATAGTTTGTTAGCCACAGGAAGAGTGAGTGCGTAGACAACAGAGGCAATGAACCAGCCAGTACTTCACCAGTGAGAAGACACGGCCCCTACAGTCCGCCCAGTGAAGACCGTGATGAACGCCACGCCCATCAGTGCCTGTGGGTTGAGGGGAGGTTTGGGTAGGGTTTGGCTTGTTTTGGTTGGGTTAGGTTAGGTTAAGCTAGGTTAAGGTTAAGTGGTAGTGTGTGTGTCTGAGAGAGAGAGAGAGAGAGAGAGAGAGAGAGAGAGAGAGAGAGAGAGAGAGAGAGAGAGAGAGAGAGAGAGAGAGAGAGAGAGAGAGAGAGAGATCCTGTCAGATTCCTAATAATTTTATACTCAAGATAATAAAAGACAAGAGCATTTAATTAGTTATTTTCAACACTCACTGCTTGTCTGTTCCCTTTCTTCCACTGTCCTGGTGGTGGTGGTGATGGTGGCTTTGGAGGTGGTGGTGTTTCCTGCTTTTCTGTCTCGTGTCTCTACATTTGTGTCTGAAAAGAAAAGGATTGCATCACAACACACGTTATAACACCCTTGACACACTCCTACCATCGCAACGCCTCACCAAAACACCACACAATCTTTTATCTTACCTCAAGCACTCCACCTCTACCATAACACCAATAATACTCATCTCCAACAAGCCTACAACATCTCAAAATACACTCTTAAAGCAACTTCTATTACAACAAAACACATTAAAACACACCAAAACATCCCCAAACATACTCCACACACACTAAGCTGCTTTAGAGGACCATAAAACACCTTTAAACACACCAAAATACCCCTAAAACACCCTCAAAACATCATAAACACATAGAAAAATCACCAAATTACCATCACACACACCTAAAACACCCTAACACGAACTAAAACACTCCAAAAATCAAACTCACCTAAAATATCCCATAAACACACTCAAAACACATTCAAACTCACCTAAAACACCCACAAACACCCAAACGACAGCTGTACCCACCCAAAACACACCCAAACTCATCCAAAACAGCTAAAAACACTTAAAACACCACAAACCACACCCAGTCATCCGAAACAGACCGAAAAACATTTAAAACTCCCAAAAACACACCTCAGGCATACCAAAACACACCAGGAACGTTAAATATTGATGAGGACAGAGGAGCGGATCCAGCTCCCAGGTCGTTGATGACGTCACGTAAATATACGTATCGTAACGGATTTCATTTTGAAATTGACCCCTAGAAAAAATAGAGCTAGGCTCGAATGCTTTATATATTCTGACTTGACAAATACTTTAACTAATATTCATAATATTATAACACCTCTAGCTTTCATAGTATTTAAAATATATCCAAATGAAATATGAAAAAAAATGTTGCAACATTCCACACCATTAAAATCATTGAACAGCCCACAAATTTTGAGTTTACAGGAATTCTAAAAAATTTTAAAAATACGAACTATCTTTTTAAAGAATCAAAAGTTACCTAGAACCACAAGTAAACAAATAAAAAACAAAATGTGTAAAAAAAAAGTGTTGGAACCTAAACACGATTAAAAACCACTGAAAAGTCCACCCATTTTCACTTAACAAGAAGATAAGACACTTTAAAAAATATGAACTATTTTTTAAAACAATAAAAAGTTAGTTACATACTGAAATAGAGAAATAATAATACAAAAAATGTTATAATAACAACTTTTAACGGGACCATAAACCATTTTAAAGTCCACTTAATTAACTCAACAGGAACAAAGAAACACTTTAAAAATCATAAGCGATTTTTTAAAACAACGAGGACGTAATTACAGCTTGAAATAAAAAAGTGACTTACCGGGGTATGTAAAAAAAACAGCGGAAAACGAGCCTATATTTACGTTAAAAACAACGGTAAATTCAACACATTTCCTTAACAGAACCAAGCAAAACACTTCTAAAGCAACTAAATATTTTTATAAACCATAAAAACATACTATAAAAGCAGAATAAAGAAGTTAAGAAAATATTAAAAAAATATTGGAACGGACAGGCTGAAACAGGTAGCGACCCATCATGGCCGCCCTTGTAGGCAACATCTATTTTGCCTGTTATTCTTTCATCACACCCAAACATGCAATGGCGGATATACCTAGCTAGCGGATATGAAAGTTCAGTCATGTGTCTCTACTTTGTTATATGTTTGGCTTACAATAAGGGAGAGATGAAGCAGATATTGGGGGATAAATGGGGGAAGGCTGCCTCCTCCTCAGCTGATATCACTGGCTAAAACGGAATTTTTGCGTTTTTTTTTATTTCTGTTGTGATTATTTCGTGTGCATTTTGTCCTGGAAATGGGGACCGTTTGTAGCACCGTGGCATGTTGTCACAAGTATATCCCTAACAGCAGAAAATGTGAAATATGAGGCTTAAAAATAAACACTGAAAAATAAATAAAAACAAAATTCACCAGAGCGTCCTGTGTGTTGTTGTGCGTGACACGGAGTCACTATAAAGAACAACACCATCAGAGTTGTCGCCTGTTACAATAAACTGTGCAAACTCCCTGGCTGGACAAGTGGTGGGTGGCTCACTTACCACTGTTACAGCCTTGCTGGCCCTCACCAGCTGCTACCGGCCCTCCCAGGCACCTCCCGGCAGGCGCCAAGCTTGCACCAGCACATGAAGGCAGCCACGGCCCGTGTCACTGTCTTGTTGAGCGAAAATCCAGGTTAAATAAAGCAGCAGCTCATGGTACCCCTTGAACACAGTCACTTCCTCTCTGACGCCTGCTTCCTTCCTCTCCCTGCCAGCCAGTGCCTCGCACTACGCACCTAAACATATCCACAAAACACTTATTGATTCCAATAAAAAGCACCAACTACTCTCATATTGTAACAGACTTATGAAAAAATAAATATAATAAAATGGAAACGCAGAAAATAAATTCTAAGACGATATAACTGTAATCGTCAGAGTATTTATAAATTACTAATTCAAGCGCCAAATTCAAAGTGGTTCTGGCGGCGCTAACACTGCAGTGTCTCATGCCTTGTGTGGCGTAACATGAAGTCCTTAAAAGCTTGTGTGACTTAAAGCCTCGCATTAATACTGCGTTATCTCTCAACTTATCATTATCAAGTCTTTACCATATTGCATAAAAAAAAAGATAATAATAATTCCCATATATATATATATATATATATATATATATATATATATATATATATATATATATATATATATATATATATATATATATATATATATATATATATATATATATATATATATATATATATATATATATATATATATATATATATATATATATATATATATATATTTTTTATGGCCAAAGGCAACAAAAATCAAATAAAAAAAATATGCCCACTGAAATGCCAGTCCCATAAAAGGGTCAAAGCAGTTGTAAAAATTTGATGAATAAGTGTCTTGAAACTTCCCTCTTGAAGGAATTCAAGTCATAGGAAGGTGGAAATACAGAAGCAGGCAGGGAGTTCCAGAGTTTATATATATATATATATATATATATATATATATATATATATATATATATATATATATATATATATATATATATATATATATATATATATATATATATATATATATATATATATATATATATATATATATATATATATATATATATATATATATATATATATATATATATATATATATATATATATATATATATATATATATATATATATATATATATATATATATATATATATATATATATATATATATATATATATATATATATATATTATTGCTGTTATTATTAAACTTTTAGATATATTTGCGCCATTAAAAATTAGTAAGTGTTTGGAAGGCTACCACTGTGTGTTTCATGGTGGGTGAGGTGCTACTGATAGGGTCACCTGCTGGACAATTCTGGGAAACATTCATGTACAAATAAGTCTGCATATTTCAAGTAACATTAGTGTACCATAAAAAAAAAAAAAACTGAGTTTTCTCAATATCGTAAACATTTAGACAGTAAATAAACACACACTCTCTCTCTCTCTCCTCCATTAAAAAGCTCCGCCCACGAGAAATACCAAATAGACACACACACACTTACTGTGATGTAACCCTCCTTAGGTAAACATACATGAATGTGTGTGCGCGCGCGTGTATGTGTTGTGGTAATTAAAGATAATTACTTAAATACACTTTCTCTCTCTCTCTCTGACTTTCTTTAGTTGCCTGTCTGTCCTCGTCTGCGTGTGTGTGTGTGTGTGTGTGTGTGTGTGTGACAAAGAGAGAGAGAGAGAGAGAGAGAGAGAGAGAGAGAGAGAGAGAGAGAGAGAGAGAGAGAGAGAGAGAGAGAGAGAGAGAGAGAGAGAGTGTCGTCATACAATAATTTCATACTCAAGACAATAAAAGACAAGAAGCAATTAATTATTTATTTTTTCAACTTTCACTGTCTGTCTCTACCCCTTCTTCCACTGTCCTGGTGTGATGATGGTGGTGGTGGTGGTGGTGGTAGTCTTCCTGCTTTTCCATCTTGTCTCTATACATTTGTATCTGTAAAGAAAAGGATTGTATTAGTGAATCAATGCCTATCTAATGTGTACATCTCTATTTATCTCCCACTCACCCCTACTACCTCCAGTACCTCCCCTGCTCGCACCCCTACACCACAACGCCCCCTTCAGACTCTGATGTCCCCCACACTTGCATCAAATACCTTCATGTATCACAACACACGCCATAACACCCCTGACACGCTTCTACCATCGCAGCCCCTCCCCAAAACACCCCAGAATCTTTAATCTTACCTCAAACACCCCGCCTCTACCCTCACACCCCCAATACTCATATCCATCATGACTACTTCACCAAAACACACCAAAGCAATTTCTATCGCACTAAAATTGCCTAAAACACACCAAAACATCTCCAAAATACCACTAAACACACCCAACACAGACCGAGCTACTTTCTAGCATCTTAAAACACACCTAAACAAACCATTATGTCCACAAAGTATCCTAAACACATAGAAAAAGCACCAAAATTTCTCCAAACACATTTAAAACACAATGAAACATACCAAAATGCCCCACAAACCCAATTAAAACAACCCAAAAAAACATCCAAACCCATCTAAAGCACCAAGAAACACCCATATCCACACAATGCACACCAGTGCTCACCTAAAATGTATCCAAAAACACCTTTAACAGCCCAAAACACAGGCAGAGAGAGTACTAGTCATCTCAATCATTCAATATACATTCCTAATATAAGTATAGATTTGTGCATACTAGCCTTACCTAATGTGTATAGATTTCTGAGCATATACCAGCATCTCATGGTATTTGTATGCCTTTCTCAGTGTATGCCTGTGTATACAAGTTTGTGTGTGTATACCAGCCTTAGATAGTATTTATATGTGTTTCTCAGTATATAATATTGTTTGTATACAAGTTTGCGTGTGTATATCAGCATTAGCTAGAGTTTGTAATGTTTTGTGTGTATACAAGCCTTTTTTAAGTATTTGTTTATTTACTTAAGTTACTCATTATCCCAGCCCCTCCAGACCCACCTATGGCATGCAGCATCAGCCCAGAGTACAGCACCAGGTTGGCCTGGCTAGCCCCAATGAGGATGAAAGCAGGAACAATCATCATCAGCCCCTGTGCCTGATGATGATGGTTCCTGCATGCACACACACACACACACACACACACACACACAGAGTCACCTCAGGCAGCAATTCCTGGAAGAAGAGAGCAAAGAACAGTATGTTAGCTATAGCAACACTAAGTGCGTAGACAGCTGAGGCCATGAAGAAGAAACTACTTCTGCAGCGGGAGAACGCAGCCCCCACTGTGGGCCCAGTGGTGAAGCCCTGTGCTGAATGCCACACCCATCAGTACCTGTGGGTTGAGGGATAGGGTTTGACTTGTTTTGGCTGGGTTAGGTTTGGTTAACCCGTACAGTGTTGCTTTATAGGAGTGAAAGAGGTCATGTGGGGTTGGATTTTGGCCAAATAATATTATTGTCTTATAAAATTGCAAAAAAATAGCTGATTTGAACGATATAAATGCGATATATGTGTGTTCCCTGTAAGCTGTCGTTTTCTGTCAGTCCTTTCACGCGTGGCACCAATACTCCAGTGGCGGTGCGTAAGACGAAACATGTAGAACAGTACTATGTAACTTCCGCTTCTTATTTATTATTTCCGACACACTGTGAATGCTTCTTCCATGACTATATATTGTTTAGTTTGAGTTTCTTGTAAAATATATCTGAAGATTGTTTGTCTAGCCTTTCTATAGTCATATCATAGTAACAAATTTATCACGCTCGTACAGACTATATTTTCTCTATGTGTATATAAGTAGCACAATATTATCCCATCATTGCACAAGCATAACATGTTTTGTAACACCAACAACAAAAAAATTACACACAGCTGCCCAAATAACCCATTATACGAATTTTATGTTTTTTTATGTTGGTACTCCTGCATACCACAGCCCGTCCGCCCTCGCCCGCCAGCTGATCACATACCCCAAACATTTTCCCATTTACTACGTAGCTTCCGCGTCTTTGCATTTGCTGCCGACCAATTTGGTATTGCTCTGCTACTGTACAATTTACATAATATCCCAATTTTACAAGTATATCTAAGAGGTAATTGTGTATTACCTCTGGACTGTAGCATATCCCATGAAAATCTGTATGGCTGGGAAACTGATGACTCAGGTTCCGAGCCAGGAATGAATACAAAGGAGAAACAGACAGCAACAACCCTGTTGGGCCAAACGAGGCTGCCTGTATAGCTAACACTACACTAACTACAACTACAGTTCTATACTTCTATCAATCTACTGTGGGCCAAAGTAAGTAAGATGAGGAATGAATGATATGAAAGCACATGTGCATAAAAGACAGCAGAATTATCGTCATAGAGAATATTCTCTATTTGCGCCGATGTCAAGCCCCGCGGCATGGTGCACAGGACAACACGTGCTAACAGTGCTAACAGCGAGGGTGTAGCAGCGTGTCTGGCTATCATGACTCATTGCCGGGCCAGCCCACCAACCCGGCGCCTCACGCCCCAGGGCTGCCAACACAACCGACGATGACTGTACGCATGAACACAAATTATATTGAAATTGCTATTCAAGTTGGAATAATATAAAAATAGCTGATCTACTGAACAGTATTTTGAGTATATTGATAAGTAATTATGACACCACTAACATATTTTTATAAATATACCTATTTTTTCAATAAATCATTCGTGGTCATGGATACATTCTATGTAATAGACCACAGCAATACGATAAAAATGAGAGTGAGCTTTCAAAATCATATTTAGGCATAGAAAAGACATCTTGAACCATTTCTACAGGTTTAGGTGCCGTGAAGTAAAAGAAAACGATGATCGTATATATACGTACTAAACACTTTCCCTCCCGAACGTATATATACGTACTAAACACTTTACGGGTTAAGCTAGGTTAAGGTTAAGTGACTGTGTGTGTGTCTGAGAGAGAGAGAGAGAGAGAGAGAGAGAGAGAGAGAGAGAGAGAGAGAGAGAGAGAGAGAGAGAGAGAGAGAGAGAGAGAGAGAGAGAGAGAGAGAGAGAGAGAGAGAGAGAGAGAGAGAATCCTCTCAGATTCCTAATCATTATATACTCAAGACAATAAAAGACAACAAGCTTTTAATTAGTTATTTTCAACACTCACCACTTGTCTCTACCCTTTTTTCCAGTGTCATGATGAAAGTGGTGGTGGTGGTGGTGGTCTTCCTGCTTTTATGTCTTGTCTCTCTACATTTGTGTCTGAAAAGAAAAGGATTGTATCACAACACACACTATAACACCCCTGACACACTTCTACCATCGCAGCGCCTCACCAAAACACCACACAATCTTTTATCTTGCCTCAAACACTCCGCCTCTACCATAACACCCATAACACTTATTTCCAACATGCCTACAACATCTCAAAAAACACGCCAAAGCAATTTCTATTACAAGAAAACACATTAAAACAGACTAAAATATCCATAAACACACCAAACACACACCAACCTACTTTCATGGACCTTAAAAGACTCCTAAACACACCAAAACACCCCTAAAACATGCTAAACACAGAAAAATCACCAAATTACCATCAAACACACCTAAAGCACTTTAAAACAAACTATAATACTCCAAAAATCACACAAACCCACCTAAAATATCCCAAAAACACACCCAAAACACATTCAAACCACCTAAAACACCCAGAAACACACCCACGACCATCTAAACCACACCTGTACCCACGGAAAACACACCCAAACTCATCCAAAACAACCAAAAACACACTTAAAACACCACAAAACACATCCAAACTCATCCAAAACAACCAAAAACACACTTAAAACACCACAAAAAACACCCAAACTCATGCAAAACAACCAAAAAACACAGTTAAAACACCACAAAAAACACCCAAACTCATGCAAAACAACCAAAAACATACTTAAAACACCACAAAACACACCCAAACTCATCCAAAACAACCAAAAAACACAATTAAAACACCACAAAACACACAAACACATCCAAAACAATAAAAAACACACTTAAAACACCACAAAACACACCCAAACTCATCCAAAACAACCAAAAACACACTTAAAATACCACAAAACACACCCAAACTCATCCAAAATAGCTTAAAACATATTAAACACCCCAAAACAAACTCATCTGAAAGAATCTCAAAACATACTTAAAACACCCCAAAACACACACGAACTCATCCCCAAAAGCTCAAAACATTCTTAAAACATCAAAACACATACAAACTCATCTAAAGGAACCAAAAACACACTTAAAACACCCCTAAACACACACAAACTGATCCAAAACAATTTTAAAACACTCCAAAACACACACAAACTCATCCAAACAGCCTAAAACACACTTAAAACACCCAAAACACCAAAACGCATTCAAAACTGATCAAAACATCGCAAAACACAAAAGGAACACTAAATATAAATATAAATAGATAAATATAAAGAGATGACACAGGCAGGGAAGGGTGTATTGAGGTGTATAGGACAGAAATGGTATATTACGGCAAAGGGACAGGCAGGGTGTAGTAAGGATATGAGAGAGAGAGAGAGAGAGAGAGAGAGAGAGAGAGAGAGAGAGAGAGAGAGAGAGAGAGAGAGAGAGAGAGAGAGAGAGAGAGAGAGAGAGAGAGAGAGAGAGAGAGAGAGAGTATTAGTCATCTCAATCATTTAACACATTCCTAATATAAGTATTGATTTGTGTATACTAGCCATACCTAATATGTTTATAGATTTCTGAAAATAAACCAGCATCTCTTATAGGTTTATGTGTGTATACCATCATTAGCAAGTGTTTGTATGCGTTTCTAAGTATATACGAAACTTAGCAGATATTACTGTGTGTTTCTAAGTGTATAACAGTCTTAATTGTGTGTGTATATCAGCATTACCTAGTGTTTGTAATGGTTTGTGTGTATACAAACCTTTTTAAGTACGAGTATTCCTGTGTGTTTACTTAAGTCACTCATTATCTCAGCCCCTCCAGACCCACCTATGGCATGCAGCGTCAGCCCAGAGTACAGCCCCTGGTTGGTCTAGCTAGCCCCAATGAGGATGAAAGCAGGAACAATCATCATCAGCCCCTGTACATGATGATGATGGCTGCTGCTGCACACACACACACACACACACACACACCTCAGGCAGCAATTCCTGGAAGAAGTGAGAAGATAATTGTTTGTTAGCCACAGGAAGAGTGAGTGCGTAGACAACAGAGGCAATGAACGAGCCAGTACTTCACTAGTGAGAAGACACGGCCCCTACAGTCCGCCCAGTGAAGACCATGATGAACGCCACGCCCATCAGTGCCTGTGGGTTGAGGGGAGGTTTGGGTAGGGTTTGGCTTGTTTTGGTTGGGTTAGGTTAGGTTAAGCTAGGTTAAGGTTAAGTGGTAGTGTGTGTGTCTGAGAGAGAGAGAGAGAGAGAGAGAGAGAGAGAGAGAGAGAGAGAGAGAGAGAGAGAGAGAGAGAGAGAGAGAGAGAGAGAGAGAGAGAGAGATCCTGTCAGATTCCTAATAATTTTATACTCAAGATAATAAAAGACAAGAGCATTTAATTAGTTATTTTCAACACTCACTGCTTGTCTGTTCCCTTTCTTCCACTGTCCTGGTGGTGGTGGTGATGGTGGCTTTGGAGGTGGTGGTGTTCCTGCTTTTCTGTCTCGTGTCTCTACATTTGTGTCTGAAAAGAAAAGGATTGCATCACAACACACGTTATAACACCCTTGACACACTCCTACCATCGCAACGCCTCACCAAAACACCACACAATCTTTTATCTTACCTCAAGCACTCCACCTCTACCATAACACCAATAATACTCATCTCCAACAAGCCTACAACATCTCAAAATACACTCTTAAAGCAACTTCTATTACAACAAAACACATTAAAACACACCAAAACATCCCCAAACATACTCCACACACACTAAGCTGCTTTAGAGGACCATAAAACACCTTTAAACACACCAAAATACCCCTAAAACACCCTCAAAACATCATAAACACATAGAAAAATCACCAAATTACCATCACACACACCTAAAACACCCTAACACGAACTAAAACACTCCAAAAATCAAACTCACCTAAAATATCCCATAAACACACTCAAAACACATTCAAACTCACCTAAAACACCCACAAACACCCAAACGACAGCTGTACCCACCCAAAACACACCCAAACTCATCCAAAACAGCTAAAAACACTTAAAACACCACAAACCACACCCAGTCATCCGAAACAGACCGAAAAACATTTAAAACTCCCAAAAACACACCTCAGGCATACCAAAACACACCAGGAACGTTAAATATTGATGAGGACAGAGGAGCGGATCCAGCTCCCAGGTCGTTGATGACGTCACGTAAATATACGTATCGTAACGGATTTCATTTTGAAATTGACCCCTAGAAAAAATAGAGCTAGGCTCGAATGCTTTATATATTCTGACTTGACAAATACTTTAACTAATATTCATAATATTATAACACCTCTAGCTTTCATAGTATTTAAAATATATCCAAATGAAATATGAAAAAAAATGTTGCAACATTCCACACCATTAAAATCATTGAACAGCCCACAAATTTTGAGTTTACAGGAATTCTAAAAAAAATTAAAAATACGAACTATCTTTTTAAAGAATCAAAAGTTACCTAGAACCACAAGTAAACAAATAAAAAACAAATGTGTAAAAAAAAGTGTTGGAACCTAAACACGATTAAAAACCACTGAAAAGTCCACCCATTTTCACTTAACAAGAAGATAAGACACTTTAAAAAATATGAACTATTTTTTAAAACAATAAAAAGTTAGTTACATACTGAAATAGAGAAATAATAATACAAAAAATGTTATAATAACAACTTTTAACGGGACCATAAACCATTTTAAAGTCCACTTAATTAACTCAACAGGAACAAAGAAACACTTTAAAAATCATAAGCGATTTTTTAAAACAACGAGGACGTAATTACAGCTTGAAATAAAAAAGTGACTTACCGGGGTATGTAAAAAAAACAGCGGAAAACGAGCCTATATTTACGTTAAAAACAACGGTAAATTCAACACATTTCCTTAACAGAACCAAGCAAAACACTTCTAAAGCAACTAAATATTTTTATAAACCATAAAAACATACTATAAAAGCAGAATAAAGAAGTTAAGAAAATATTAAAAAAATATTGGAACGGACAGGCTGAAACAGGTAGCGACCCATCATGGCCGCCCTTGTAGGCAACATCTATTTTGCCTGTTATTCTTTCATCACACCCAAACATGCAATGGCGGATATACCTAGCTAGCGGATATGAAAGCCCAGTCATGTGTCTCTACTTTGTTATATGTTTGGCTTACAATAAGGGAGAGATGAAGCAGATATTGGGGGATAAATGGGGGAAGGCTGCCTCCTCCTCAGCTGATATCACTGGCTAAAACGGAATTTTTGCGTTTTTTTAAATTTCTGTTGTGATTATTTCGTGTGCATTTTGTCCTGGAGGTGGGGACCGTTTGTAGCACCGTGGCATGTTGTCACAAGTATATCCCTAACAGCAGAAAATGTGAAATATGAGGCTTAAAAATAAACACTGAAAAATAAAAAAATAAAAAATTCACCAGAGCGTCCTGTGTGTTGTTGTGCGTGACACGGAGTCACTATAAAGAACAACACCATCAGAGTTGTCGCCTGTTACAATAAACTGTGCAAACTCCCTGGCTGGACAAGTGGTGGGTGGCTCACTTACCACTGTTACAGCCTTGCTGGCCCTCACCAGCTGCTACCGGCCCTCCCAGGCACCTCCCGGCAGGCACCAAGCTTGCACCAGCACATGAAGGCAGCCACGGCCCGTGTCACTGTCTTGTTGAGCGAAAATCCAGGTTAAATAAAGCAGCAGCTCATGGTACCCCTTGAACACAGTCACTTCCTCTCTGACGCCTGCTTCCTTCCTCTCCCTGCCAGCCAGTGCCTCGCACTACGCACCTAAACATATCCACAAAACACTTATTGATTCCAATAAAAAGCACCAACTACTCTCATATTGTAACAGACTTATGAAAAAATAAATATAATAAAATGGAAACGCAGAAAATAAATTCTAAGACGATATAACTGTAATCGTCAGAGTATTTATAAATTACTAATTCAAGCGCCAAATTCAAAGTGGTTCTGGCGGCGCTAACACTGCAGTGTCTCATGCCTTGTGTGGCGTAACATGAAGTCCTTAAAAGCTTGTGTGACTTAAAGCCTCGCATTAATACTGCGTTATCTCTCAACTTATCATTATCAAGTCTTTACCATATTGCATAAAAAAAAAGATAATAATAATTCCCATATATATATATATATATATATATATATATATATATATATATATATATATATATATATATATATATATATATATATATATATATATTTTTTTTTTTATGGCCAAAGGCAACAAAAATCAAATAAAAAAAATATGCCCACTGAAATGCCAGTCCCATAAAAGGGTCAAAGCAGTGGTAAAAAATTGATGAATAAGTGTCTTGAAACTTCCCTCTTGAAGGAATTCAAGTCATAGGAAGGTGGAAATACAGAAGCAGGCAGGGAGTTCCAGAGTTTATTTATATATATATATATATATATATATATATATATATATATATATATATATATATATATATATATATATATATATATATATATATATATATATATATATATATATATATATATATATATATATATATATATATATATATATATATATATATTATTGCTGTTATTATTAAACTTTTAGATATATTTGCGCCATTAAAAATTAGTAAGTGTTTGGAAGGCTACCACTGTGTGTTTCATGGTGGGTGAGGTGCTACTGATAGGGTCACCTGCTGGACAATTCTGGGAAACATTCATGTACAAATAAGTCTGCGTATTTCAAGTAACATTAGTATACCATAAAAAAAAAAAAAAAAAAAAAAACTGAGTTTTCTCAATATCGTAAACATTTAGACAGTAAATAAACACACACTCTCTCTCTCTCTCCTCCATTAAAAAGCTCCGCCCACGAGAAATACCAAATAGACACACACACACTTACTGTGATGTAACCCTCCTTAGGTAAACGTACATGAATGTGTGCGCGCGCGCGCGCGTGTATGTGTTGTGGTAATTGAAGATAATTACTTAAATACACTTTCTCTCTCTCTCTCTGACTTTCTTTAGTTGCCTGTCTGTCCTCGTCTGCGTGTGTGTGTGTGTGTGTGTGTGACAAGAGAGAGAGAGAGAGAGAGAGAGAGAGAGAGAGAGAGAGAGAGAGAGAGAGAGAGAGAGAGAGAGAGAGAGAGAGAGAGAGAGAGAGAGAGAGAGAGAGAGAGAGAGTGTCGTCATACAATAATTTCATACTCAAGACAATAAAAGACAAGAAGCAATTAATTATTTATTTTTTCAACTTTCACTGTCTGTCTCTACCCCTTCTTCCACTGTCCTGGTGTGATGATGGTGGTGGTGGTGGTGGTGGTGGTGGTGGTAGTCTTCCTGCTTTTCCATCTTGTCTCTATACATTTGTATCTGTAAAGAAAAGGATTGTATTAGTGAATCAATGCCTATCTAATGTGTACATCTCTATTTATCTCCCACCCACCCCTACTACCTCCAGTACCTCCCCTGCTCGCACCCCTACACCACAACGCCCCCTTCAGACTCTGATGTCCCCCACACTTGCATCAAATACCTTCATGTATCACAACACACGCCATAACACCCGTGACACGCTTCTACCATCGCAGCCCCTCCCCAAAACACCCCAGAATCTTTTATCTTACCTCAAACACCCCGCCTCTACCCTCACACCCCCAATACTCATATCCATCATGACTACTTCACCAAAACACACCAAAGCAATTTCTATCGCACTAAAATTGCCTAAAACACACCAAAACATCTCCAAAATACCACTAAACACACCCAACACAGACCGAGCTACTTTCTAGCACCTTAAAACACACCTAAACAAACCATTATGTCCGCAAAGTATCCTAAACACATCAAAAAAGCACCAAAATTTCTCCAAACACATTTAAAACACAATGAAACATCACAAAACGCCCCACAAACCCAATTAAAACATCCAAAAAAACATCCAGACCCATCTAAAGCACCAAGAAACACCCATATCCACACAATGCACACCAGTGCTCACCTAAAATGTATCCAAAAACACCTTTAACAGCCCAAGACACAAAGAGAGTACTAGTCATCTCATTCATTCAATATACATTCCTAATATATGTATAGATTTGTGCATAATGTGTATAGATTTCTGAGCATATACCAGCATCTCATGGTATTTGTATGCCTTTCTCAGTGTATGCCTGTGTATACAAGTTTGTGTGTGTATACCAGCCTTAGATAGTATTTATATGTGTTTCTCAGTATATAATATTGTTTGTATACAAGTTTGCGTGTGTATATCAGCATTAGCTAGAGTTTGTAATGTTTTGTGTGTATACAAGCCTTTTTTAAGTATTTGTGTATTTACTTAAGTTACTCATTATCCCAGCCCCTCCAGACCCACCTATGGCATGCAGCGTCAGCCCAGAGTACAGCACCAGGTTGGCCTGGCTAGCCCCAATGAGGATGAAAGCAGGAACAATCATCATCAGCCCCTGTGCCTGATGATGATGGTTCCTGCATGCACACACACACACACACACAGAGTCACCTCAGGCAGCAATTCCAGGAAGAAGAGAGCAAAGAACAGTATGTTAGCTATAGCAACACTAAGTGCGTAGACAGCTGAGGCCATGAAGAAGAAACAACTTCTGCAGCGGGAGAACGCAGCCCCCACAGTCGGCCCAGTGGTGAAGCCTGTGCCGAATGCCACATCCATCAGTACCTGTGGGTTGAGGGATAGGGTTTGACTTGTTTTGGCTGGGTTAGGTTTGGTTAAGCTAGGTTAAGGTTAAGTGACTGTGTGTGTGTCTGAGAGAGAGAGAGAGAGAGAGAGAGAGAGAGAGAGAGAGAGAGAGAGAGAGAGAGAGAGAGAGAGAGAGAGAGAGAGAGAGAGAGAGAGAGAGAGAGAGAGAGAGAGAGAGAGAGAGAGAGAGAGAGAGAGAGAGAGAGAGAGAGAGAGAGAGAGAGAGAGAGAGAGAGAGAGAGAGAGAATCCTCTCAGATTCCTAATCATTATATACTCAAGACAATAAAAGACAACAAGCATTTAATTAGTTATTTTCAACACTCACCACTTGTCTCTACCCTTTTTTCCAGTGTCATGATGAAAGTGGTGGTGGTGGTGGTGGTCTTCCTGCTTTTATGTCTTGTCTCTCTACATTTGTGTCTGAAATGAAAAAAATTGTATCACAACACACACTATAACACCCCTGACACAGACTTCTACCATCGCAGCGCCTCACCAAAACACCACACAATCTTTTATCTTGCCTCAAACACTCCGCCTCTACCTTAACACTCCTAACACTTATTTCCAACATGCCTACAACATCTCAAAAAACACCCCAAAGCAATTTCTATTACAAGAAAACACATTAAAACACACTAAAATATCCATAAACACACCAAACACACACCAACCTACTTTCATGGACCTTAAAAGACTCCTAAACACACCAAAACACCCCTAAAACATGCTAAACACAGAAAAATCACCAAATTACCATCAAACACACCTAAAGCACTTTAAAACAAACTATAATACTCCAAAAATCACACAAACCCACCTAAAATATCCCAAAAACACACCCAAAACACATTCAAACCACCTAAAACACCCAGAAACACACCCACGACCATCTAAACCACACCTGTACCCATGGAAAACACACCCAAACTCATCCAAAACAACCAAAAACACACTTAAAACACCACAAAACACATCCAAACTCATCCAAAACAACCAAAAACACACTTAAAACACCACAAAAAACACCCAAACTCATGCAAAACAACCAAAAAACACAGTTAAAACACCACAAAAAACACCCAAACTCATGCAAAACAACCAAAAACACACTTAAAACACCACAAAACACACCCAAACTCATCCAAAACAACCAAAAAACACACTTAAAACACCACAAAACACACAAACACATCCAAAACAATAAAAAACACACTTAAAACACCACAAAACACACCCAAACTCATCCAAAACAACCAAAAACACACTTAAAATACCACAAAACACACCCAAACTCATCCAAAATAGCTTAAAACATATTAAACACCCCAAAACAAACTCATCTGAAAGAACTCAAAACATACTTAAAACACCCCAAAACACACACGAACTCATCCAAAAAAGCTCAAAACATTCTTAAAACATCAAAACACATACAAACTCATCTAAAGGAACCAAAAACACACTTAAAACACCCCTAAACACACACAAACTGATCCAAAACACTTTTAAAACACTCCAAAACACACACAAACTCATCCAAACAGCTTAAAACACACTTAAAACACCCAAAACACCAAAACACATTCAAAACTGATCAAAACATCGCAAAACACAAAAGGAACACTAAATATAAATATAAATAGATAAATATAAAGAGATGACACAGGCAGGGAAGGGTGTATTGAGGTGTATAGGACAGAAATGGTATATTACGGCAAAGGGACAGGCAGGGTGTAGTAAGGATATATGAGAGAGAGAGAGAGAGAGAGAGAGAGAGAGAGAGAGAGAGAGAGAGAGAGAGAGAGAGAGAGAGAGAGAGAGAGAGAGAGAGAGAGAGAGAGAGAGAGAGAGAGAGAGAGAGAGAGAGAGAGAGTATTAGTCATCTCAATCATTTAACACATTCCTAATATAAGTATTGATTTGTGTATACTAGCCATACCTAATATGTTTATAGATTTCTGAAAATAAACCAGCATCTCTTATAGGTTTATGTGTGTATACCATCATTAGCAAGTGTTTGTATGCGTTTCTAAGTATATACGAAACTTAGCAGATATTACTGTGTGTTTCTAAGTGTATAACAGTCTTAATTGTGTGTGTATATCAGCATTACCTAGTGTTTGTAATGGTTTGTGTGTATACAAACCTTTTTAAGTATTCCTGTGTGTTTACTTAAGTCATTCATTATCTCAGCCCCTCCAGACCCACCTATGGCATGCAGCGTCAGCCCAGAGTACAGCCCCTGGTTGGTCTAGCTAGCCCCAATGAGGATGAAAGCAGGAACAATCATCATCAGCCCCTGTACATGATGATGATGGCTGCTGCTGCACACACACACACACACACACACACACACACACACACACACACACACACACACACACACACACACACACACACCTCAGGCAGCAATTCCTGGAAGAAGTGAGAAGATAATAGTTTGTTAGCCACAGGAAGAGTGAGTGCGTAGACAACAGAGGCAATGAACGAGCCAGTACTTCACCAGTGAGAAGACACGGCCCCTACAGTCCGCCCAGTGAAGACCGTGATGAACGCCACGCCCATCAGTGCCTGTGGGTTGAGGGGAGGTTTGGGTAGGGTTTGGCTTGTTTTGGTTGGGTTAGGTTAGGTTAAGCTAGGTTAAGGTTAAGTGGTAGTGTGTGTGTCTGAGAGAGAGAGAGAGAGAGAGAGAGAGAGAGAGAGAGAGAGAGAGAGAGAGAGAGAGAGAGAGAGAGAGAGAGAGAGAGAGAGAGAGAGAGAGAGAGAGAGAGAGAGAGAGAGATCCTGTCAGATTCCTAATCATTTTATACTCAAGATAATAAAAGACAAGAGCATTTAATTAGTTATTTTCAACACTCACTGCTTGTCTGTTCCCTTTCTTCCACTGTCCTGGTGGTGGTGGTGATGGTGGCTTTGGAGGTGGTGGTGTTCCTGCTTTTCTGTCTCGTGTCTCTACATTTGTGTCTGAAAAGAAAAGGATTGCATCACAACACACGTTATAACACCCTTGACACACTCCTACCATCGCAACGCCTCACCAAAACACCACACAATCTTTTATCTTACCTCAAGCACTCCGCCTCTACCATAACACCAATAATACTCATCTCCAACAAGCCTACAACATCTCAAAATACACTCTTAAAGCAACTTCTATTACAACAAAACACATTAAAACACACCAAAACATCCCCAAACATACTCCACACACACTAAGCTGCTTTAGAGGACCATAAAACACCTTTAAACACACCAAAATACCCCTAAAACACCCTCAAAACATCATAAACACATAGAAAAATCACCAAATTACCATCACACACACCTAAAACACCCTAACACGAACTAAAACACTCCAAAAATCAAACTCACCTAAAATATCCCATAAACACACTCAAAACACATTCAAACTCACCTAAAACACCCACAAACACCCAAACGACAGCTGTACCCACCCAAAACACACCCAAACTCATCCAAAACAGCTAAAAACACTTAAAACACCACAAACCACACCCAGTCATCCGAAACAGACCGAAAAACATTTAAAACTCCCAAAAACACACCTCAGGCATACCAAAACACACCAGGAACGTTAAATATTGATGAGGACAGAGGAGCGGATCCAGCTCCCAGGTCGTTGATGACGTCACGTAAATATACGTATCGTAACGGATTTCATTTTGAAATTGACCCCTAGAAAAAATAGAGCTAGGCTCGAATGCTTTATATATTCTGACTTGACAAATACTTTAACTAATATTCATAATATTATAACACCTCTAGCTTTCATAGTATTTAAAATATATCCAAATGAAATATGAAAAAAAATGTTGCAACATTCCACACCATTAAAATCATTGAACAGCCCACAAATTTTGAGTTTACAGGAATTCTAAAAAAATTTAAAAATACGAACTATCTTTTTAAAGAATCAAAAGTTACCTAGAACCACAAGTAAACAAATAAAAAACAAATGTGTAAAAAAAAAGTGTTGGAACCTAAACACGATTAAAAACCACTGAAAAGTCCACCCATTTTCACTTAACAAGAAGATAAGACACTTTAAAAAATATGAACTATTTTTTAAAACAATAAAAAGTTAGTTACATACTGAAATAGAGAAATAATAATACAAAAAATGTTATAATAACAACTTTTAACGGGACCATAAACCATTTTAAAGTCCACTTAATTAACTCAACAGGAACAAAGAAACACTTTAAAAATCATAAGCGATTTTTTAAAACAACGAGGACGTAATTACAGCTTGAAATAAAAAAGTGACTTACCGGGGTATGTAAAAAAAACAGCGGAAAACGAGCCTATATTTACGTTAAAAACAACGGTAAATTCAACACATTTCCTTAACAGAACCAAGCAAAACACTTCTAAAGCAACTAAATATTTTTATAAACCATAAAAACATACTATAAAAGCAGAATAAAGAAGTTAAGAAAATATTAAAAAAATATTGGAACGGACAGGCTGAAACAGGTAGCGACCCATCATGGCCGCCCTTGTAGGCAACATCTATTTTGCCTGTTATTCTTTCATCACACCCAAACATGCAATGGCGGATATACCTAGCTAGCGGATATGAAAGCCCAGTCATGTGTCTCTACTTTGTTATATGTTTGGCTTACAATAAGGGAGAGATGAAGCAGATATTGGGGGATAAATGGGGGAAGGCTGCCTCCTCCTCAGCTGATATCACTGGCTAAAACGGAATTTTTGCGTTTTTTTTTATTTCTGTTGTGATTATTTCGTGTGCATTTTGTCCTGGAGGTGGGGACCGTTTGTAGCACCGTGGCATGTTGTCACAAGTATATCCCTAACAGCAGAAAATGTGAAATATGAGGCTTAAAAATAAACACTGAAAAATAAATAAAAACAAAATTCACCAGAGCGTCCTGTGTGTTGTTGTGCGTGACACGGAGTCACTATAAAGAACAACACCATCAGAGTTGTCGCCTGTTACAATAAACTGTGCAAACTCCCTGGCTGGACAAGTGGTGGGTGGCTCACTTACCACTGTTACAGCCTTGCTGGCCCTCACCAGCTGCTACCGGCCCTCCCAGGCACCTCCCGGCAGGCACCAAGCTTGCACCAGCACATGAAGGCAGCCACGGCCCGTGTCACTGTCTTGTTGAGCGAAAATCCAGGTTAAATAAAGCAGCAGCTCATGGTACCCCTTGAACACAGTCACTTCCTCTCTGACGCCTGCTTCCTTCCTCTCCCTGCCAGCCAGTGCCTCGCACTACGCACCTAAACATATCCACAAAACACTTATTGATTCCAATAAAAAGCACCAACTACTCTCATATTGTAACAGACTTATGAAAAAATAAATATAATAAAATGGAAACGCAGAAAATAAATTCTAAGACGATATAACTGTAATCGTCAGAGTATTTATAAATTACTAATTCAAGCGCCAAATTCAAAGTGGTTCTGGCGGCGCTAACACTGCAGTGTCTCATGCCTTGTGTGGCGTAACATGAAGTCCTTAAAAGCTTGTGTGACTTAAAGCCTCGCATTAATACTGCGTTATCTCTCAACTTATCATTATCAAGTCTTTACCATATTGCATAAAAAAAAAGATAATAATAATTCCCATATATATATATATATATATATATATATATATATATATATATATATATATATATATATATATATATATATATATATATATATATATATATATATATATATATATATTTTTTTTTTTTTTTATGGCCAAAGGCAACAAAAATCAAATAAAAAAAATATGCCCACTGAAATGCCAGTCCCATAAAAGGGTCAAAGCAGTGGTAAAAAATTGATGAATAAGTGTCTTGAAACTTCCCTCTTGAAGGAATTCAAGTCATAGGAAGGTGGAAATACAGAAGCAGGCAGGGAGTTCCAGAGTTTATTTATATATATATATATATATATATATATATATATATATATATATATATATATATATATATATATATATATATATATATATATATATTATTGCTGTTATTATTAAACTTTTAGATATATTTGCGCCATTAAAAATTAGTAAGTGTTTGGAAGGCTACCACTGTGTGTTTCATGGTGGGTGAGGTGCTACTGATAGGGTCACCTGCTGGACAATTCTGGGAAACATTCATGTACAAATAAGTCTGCGTATTTCAAGTAACATTAGTATACCATAAAAAAAAAAAAGAAAAAAACTGAGTTTTCTCAATATCGTAAACATTTAGACAGTAAATAAACACACACTCTCTCTCTCTCTCTCCTCCATTAAAAAGCTCCGCCCACGAGAAATACCAAATAGACACACACACACTTACTGTGATGTAACCCTCCTTAGGTAAACGTACATGAATGTGTGTGCGCGCGCGCGTGTATGTGTTGTGGTAATTGAAGATAATTACTTAAATACACTTTCTCTCTCTCTCTCTGACTTTCTTTAGTTGCCTGTCTGTCCTCGTCTGCGTGTGTGTGTGTGTGTGTGTGTGTGTGTGTGACAAAGAGAGAGAGAGAGAGAGAGAGAGAGAGAGAGAGAGAGAGAGAGAGAGAGAGAGAGAGAGAGAGAGAGAGAGAGAGTGTCGTCATACAATAATTTCATACTCAAGACAATAAAAGACAAGAAGCAATTAATTATTTATTTTTTCAACTTTCACTGTCTGTCTCTACCCCTTCTTCCACTGTCCTGGTGTGATGATGGTGGTGGTGGTGGTGGTGGTGGTGGTAGTCTTCCTGCTTTTCCATCTTGTCTCTATACATTTGTATC
Organism: Scylla paramamosain; assembly: GCF_035594125.1. Classification (NCBI taxonomy): domain Eukaryota; kingdom Metazoa; phylum Arthropoda; class Malacostraca; order Decapoda; family Portunidae; genus Scylla; species Scylla paramamosain. Next base: position 5,684,428 of record NC_087195.1, read on the forward strand.
TGTAAAGAAAAGGATTGTATTAGTGAATCAATGCCTATCTAATGTGTACATCTCTATTTATCTCCCACCCACCCCTACTACCTCCAGTACCTCCCCTGCTCGCACCCCTACACCACAACGCCCCCTTCAGACTCTGATGTCCCCCACACTTGCATCAAATACCTTCATGTATCACAACACACGCCATAACACCCCTGACACGCTTCTACCATCGCAGCCCCTCCCCAAAACACCCCAGAATCTTTAATCTTACCTCAAACACCCCGCCTCTACCCTCACACCCCCAATACTCATATCCATCATGACTACTTCACCAAAACACACCAAAGCAATTTCTATCGCACTAAAATTGCTTAAAACACACCAAAACATCTCCAAAATACCACTAAACACACCCAACACAGACCGAGCTACTTTCTAGCATCTTAAAACACACCTAAACAAACCATTATGTCCGCAAAGTATCCTAAACACATCAAAAAAGCACCAAAATTTCTCCAAACACATTTAAAACACAATGAAACATCACAAAACGCCCCACAAACCCAATTAAAACAACCCAAAAAAACATCCAGACCCATCTAAAGCACCAAGAAACACCCATATCCACACAATGCACACCAGTGCTCACCTAAAATGTATCCAAAAACACCTTTAACAGCCCAAAACACAAAGAGAGTACTAGTCATCTCATCCATTCAATATACATTCCTAATATATGTATAGATTTGTGCATAATGTGTATAGATTTCTGAGCATATACCAGCATCTCATGGTATTTGTATGCCTTTCTCAGTGTATGCCTGTGTATACAAGTTTGTGTGTGTATACCAGCCTTAGATAGTATTTATATGTGTTTCTCAGTATATAATATTGTTTGTATACAAGTTTGCGTGTGTATATCAGCATTAGCTAGAGTTTGTAATGTTTTGTGTGTATACAAGCCTTTTTTAAGTATTTGTGTATTTACTTAAGTTACTCATTATCCCAGCCCCTCCAGACCCACCTATGGCATGCAGCGTCAGCCCAGAGTACAGCACCAGGTTGGCCTGGCTAGCCCCAATGAGGATGAAAGCAGGAACAATCATCATCAGCCCCTGTGCCTGATGATGATGGTTCCTGCATGCACACACACACACACACACACACACAGAGTCACCTCAGGCAGCAATTCCAGGAAGAAGAGAGCAAAGAACAGTATGTTAGCTATAGCAACACTAAGTGCGTAGACAGCTGAGGCCATGAAGAAGAAACTACTTCTGCAGCGGGAGAACGCAGCCCCCACAGTCGGCCCAGTGGTGAAGCCTGTGCCGAATGCCACACCCATCAGTACCTGTGGGTTGAGGGATAGGGTTTGACTTGTTTTGGCTGGGTTAGGTTTGGTTAAGCTAGGTTAAGGTTAAGTGACTGTGTGTGTGTCTGAGAGAGAGAGAGAGAGAGAGAGAGAGAGAGAGAGAGAGAGAGAGAGAGAGAGAGAGAGAGAGAGAGAGAGAGAGAGAGAGAGAGAGAGAGAGAGAGAGAGAGAGAGAGAGAGAGAGAGAGAGAGAGAGAGAGAGAGAGAGAGAGAGAGAGAGAGAGAGAGAGAATCCTCTCAGATTCCTAATCATTATATACTCAAGACAATAAAAGACAACAAGCATTTAATTAGTTATTTTCAACACTCACCACTTGTCTCTACCCTTTTTTCCAGTGTCATGATGAAAGTGGTGGTGGTGGTGGTGGTCTTCCTGCTTTTATGTCTTGTCTCTCTACATTTGTGTCTGAAATGAAAAAAATTGTATCACAACACACCCTATAACACCCCTGACACAGAATTCTACCATCGCAGCGCCTCACCAAAACACCACACAATCTTTTATCTTGCCTCAAACACTCCGCCTCTACCTTAACACTCCTAACACTTATTTCCAACATGCCTACAACATCTCAAAAAACACCCCAAAGCAATTTCTATTACAAGAAAACACATTAAAACAGACTAAAATATCCATAAACACACCAAACACACACCAACCTACTTTCATGGACCTTAAAAGACTCCTAAACACACCAAAACACCCCTAAAACATGCTAAACACAGAAAAATCACCAAATTACCATCAAACACACCTAAAGCACTTTAAAACAAACTATAATACTTCAAAAATCACACAAACCCACCTAAAATATCCCAAAAACACACCCAAAACACATTCAAACCACCTAAAACACCCAGAAACACACCCACACCCATCTAAACCACACCTGTACCCACGGAAAGCACACCCAAACTCATCCAAAACAACCAAAAACACACTTAAAACACAACAAAACACACCCAACCTCATCCAAAACAACCAAAAACACACTTAAAACACCACAAAACACACCCAAACTCATCCAAAACAACCAAAAACACTTAAAACACCACAAAACACACCCAAACACATCCAAAACAACCAAAAAAACACTTAAAACACCACAAAACACACCCAAACACATCCAAAACAACCAAAAAAACACTTATAATACCACAAAACAAACCCAAACAATGCAAAACAACCAAAAAAACACTTAAAATACCACAAAACACACCCTAACACATCCAAAATAGATTAAAACATATTAAACACCCCAAAACACAAACTCATCTGAAAGAATCCAAAACATACTTAAAACACCTCAAAACACACAAACTCATCCAAAAAAGCTTAAAACATTCTTAAAACACCAAAATACATACAAACTCATGTAAAGGAACTAAAAACACACTTAAAACACCCCAAAACACACACAAAGTCATCCAAAACAATTTTACAACACCCCAAAACACACACAAACTCATCCAAACAGCCTAAAACACACTTAAAACACCCAAAACACCAAAACACATCCAAAACTGATCAAAACATTGCAAAACACAAAAGGAACACTAAATATAAATATAAATAGATAAATATAGAGATGAGACAGGCAGGGCAGGGTGTATTGAGGTGTATAGGACAGAAAAGATGTATTACGGCAAAGGGACAGACAGGGTGTATTAAGGTGGGACAGAAATCAGACAGGGAAAGTAGACAGGGTTTATTGAGGTGAGAGGGGGACACACAGGAATAGTTTAATAAGATGCAGGGGCCAGACAGGGTGTGTTAAGGTCTAGGAGCAGACAGGTGGGGTGTCCTTAGGTGTAGGAAGACAGGAAGGGTGTACTGAGGTTTGGGAGAGACAGAAAGAAAAATAAAGAGAAACAACGACAGAAAATATGAGTAACACAGATAGACAAAGGATATATATGTGAGAGAGAGAGAGAGAGAGAGAGAGAGAGAGAGAGAGAGAGAGAGAGAGAGAGAGAGAGAGAGAGAGAGAGAGAGAGAGAGAGAGAGAGAGAGAGAGAGAGAGAGAGAGAGAGAGAGAGAGAGAGAGAGAGAGATCCTGTCATATTCCTCATCATCATGCTTTCAAGGACTTTAAAACACCTTTAAACACACCAAAATAATAAAAGATAATAAAAGACAAAGAGCATTTAATTAGTTATTTTCAACACTCACTGCTTGTCTGTTCCCTTTCTTCCACTGTCCTGGTGATGGTGGTGGTGGCTTTGGAGGTGGTGGTGTTTCCTGCTTTTCTGTCTCGTGTCTCTACATTTGTGTCTGAAAAGAAAAGGATTGCATCACAACACACGTTATAACACCCTTGACACACTCCTACCATCGCAACGCCTCACCAAAACACCACAGAATCTTTTATCTTACCTCAAGCACTCCACCTCTACCATAACACCAATAATACTCATCTCCAACAAGCCTACAACATCTCAAAATACACTCTTAAAGCAACTTCTATTACAACAAAACACATTAAAACACACCAAAACATCCCCAAACATACTCCACACACACTAAGCTGCTTTAGAGGACCATAAAACACCTTTAAACACACCAAAATACCCCTAAAACACCCTCAAAACATCATAAACACATAGAAAAATCACCAAATTACCATCACACACACCTAAAACACCCTAACACGAACTAAAACACTCCAAAAATCAAACTCACCTAAAATATCCCATAAACACACTCAAAACACATTCAAACTCACCTAAAACACCCACAAACACCCAAACGACAGCTGTACCCACCCAAAACACACCCAAACTCATCCAAAACAGCTAAAAACACTTAAAACACCACAAACCACACCCAGTCATCCGAAACAGACCGAAAAACATTTAAAACTCCCAAAAACACACCTCAGGCATACCAAAACACACCAGGAACGTTAAATATTGATGAGGACAGAGGAGCGGATCCAGCTCCCAGGTCGTTGATGACGTCACGTAAATATACGTATCGTAACGGATTTCATTTTGAAATTGACCCCTAGAAAAAATAGAGCTAGGCTCGAATGCTTTATATATTCTGACTTGACAAATACTTTAACTAATATTCATAATATTATAACACCTCTAGCTTTCATAGTATTTAAAATATATCCAAATGAAATATGAAAAAAAATGTTGCAACATTCCACACCATTAAAATCATTGAACAGCCCACAAATTTTGAGTTTACAGGAATTCTAAAAAAAATTAAAAATACGAACTATCTTTTTAAAGAATCAAAAGTTACCTAGAACCACAAGTAAACAAATAAAAAACAAATGTGTAAAAAAAGTGTTGGAACCTAAACACGATTAAAAACCACTGAAAAGTCCACCCATTTTCACTTAACAAGAAGATAAGACACTTTAAAAAATATGAACTATTTTTTAAAACAATAAAAAGTTAGTTACATACTGAAATAGAGAAATAATAATACAAAAAATGTTATAATAACAACTTTTAACGGGACCATAAACCATTTTAAAGTCCACTTAATTAACTCAACAGGAACAAAGAAACACTTTAAAAATCATAAGCGATTTTTTAAAACAACGAGGACGTAATTACAGCTTGAAATAAAAAAGTGACTTACCGGGGTATGTAAAAAAAACAGCGGAAAACGAGCCTATATTTACGTTAAAAACAACGGTAAATTCAACACATTTCCTTAACAGAACCAAGCAAAACACTTCTAAAGCAACTAAATATTTTTATAAACCATAAAAACATACTATAAAAGCAGAATAAAGAAGTTAAGAAAATATTTAAAAAAAAATATTGGAACGGACAGGCTGAAACAGGTAGCGACCCATCATGGCCGCCCTTGTAGGCAACATCTATTTTGCCTGTTATTCTTTCATCACACCCAAACATGCAATGGCGGATATACCTAGCTAGCGGATATGAAAGCCCAGTCATGTGTCTCTACTTTGTTATATGTTTGGCTTACAATAAGGGAGAGATGAAGCAGATATTGGGGGATAAATGGGGGAAGGCTGCCTCCTCCTCAGCTGATATCACTGGCTGCTAAAACGGAATTTTTGCGTTTTTTTAATTTCTGTTGTGATTATTTCGTGTGCATTTTGTCCTGGAGGTGGGGACCGTTTGTAGCACCGTGGCATGTTGTCACAAGTATATCCCTAACAGCAGAAAATGTGAAATATGAGGCTTAAAAATAAACACTGAAAAATAAAAAAATAAAAAATTCACCAGAGCGTCCTGTGTGTTGTTGTGCGTGACACGGAGTCACTATAAAGAACAACACCATCAGAGTTGTCGCCTGTTACAATAAACTGTGCAAACTCCCTGGCTGGACAAGTGGTGGGTGGCTCACTTACCACTGTTACAGCCTTGCTGGCCCTCACCAGCTGCTACCAGCCCTCCCAGGCACCTCCCGGCAGGCACCAAGCTTGCACCAGCACATGAAGGCAGCCACGGCCCGTGTCACTGTCTTGTTGAGCGAAAATCCAGGTTAAATAAAGCAGCAGCTCATGGTACCCCTTGAACACAGTCACTTCCTCTCTGACGCCTGCTTCCTTCCTCTCCCTGCCAGCCAGTGCCTCGCACTACGCACCTAAACATATCCACAAAACACTTATTGATTCCAATAAAAAGCACCAACTACTCTCATATTGTAACAGACTTATGAAAAAATAAATATAATGAAATGGAAACGCAGAAAATAAATTCTAAGACGATATAACAGTAATCGTCAGAGTATTTATAAATTACTAATTCAAGCGCCAAATTCAAAGTGATTCTGGCGGCGCTAACACTGCAGTGTCTCATGCCTTGTGTGGCGTAACATGAAGTCCTTAAAAGCTTGTGTGAATTAAAGCCTCGCATTAATACTGCGTTATCTCTCAACTTATCATTATCAAGTCTTTACCATACTGCATAAAAAAAAAAGATAATAATAATTCCCATATATATATATATATATATATATATATATATATATATATATATATATATATATATATATATATATATATATATATATATATATATATTTTATTTTTTTTATGGCCAAAAAGGCAACAAAAATCAAATAAAAAAAATATGCCCACTGAAATGCCAGTCCCATAAAAGGGTCAAAGCAGTGGTAAAAAATTGATGAATAAGTGTCTTGAAACTTCCCTCTTGAAGGAATTCAAGTCATAGGAAGGTGGAAATACAGAAGCAGGCAGGGAGTTCCAGAGTTATATATATATATATATATATATATATATATATATATATATATATATATATATATATATATATATATATATATTATTGCTGTTATTATTAAACTTTTAGATAAATTTGCGCCATTAAAAATTAGTAAGTGTTTGGAAGGCTACCACTGTGTGTTTCATGGTGGGTGGGGTGCTACTGATAGGGTCACCTGCTGGACAATTCTGGGAAACATTCATGTACAAATAAGTCTGCGTATTTCCAAGTAACATTAGTATACCATAAAAAAAAAAAAAAAACTGAGTTTTCTCAATATCGTAAACATTTAGACAGTAAATAAACACACACTCTCTCTCTCTCTCTCCTCCATTAAAAAGCTCCGCCCCACGAGAAATACCAAATAGACACACACACACTTACTGTGATGTAACCCTCCTTAGGTAAACGTACATGAATGTGTGTGCGCGCGCGCGCGTGTATGTGTTGTGGTAATTGAAGATAATTACTTAAATACACTTTCTGTCTCTTTCTCTGACTTTCTTTAGTTGCCTGTCTGTCCTCGTCTGCGTGTGTGTGTGTGTGTGTGACAAGAGAGAGAGAGAGAGAGAGAGAGAGAGAGAGAGAGAGAGAGAGAGAGAGAGAGAGAGAGAGAGAGAGAGAGAGAGAGAGAGAGAGAGAGAGAGAGAGAGAGAGAGAGAGAGAGAGAGAGAGAGAGAGAGAGAGAGAGAGAGAGAGAGAGAATCCCCTCAGATTCCTAATCATTATATACTCAAGACAATAAAAGACAACAAGCATTTAATTAGTTATTTTCAACACTCACCACTTGTCTCTACCCTTTTTTCCAGTGTCATGATGAAAGTGGTGGTGGTGGTGGTGGTCTTCCTGCTTTTATGTCGTGTCTCTCTACATTTGTGTCTGAAAAGAAAAGGATTGTATCACAACACACACTATAACACCCCTGACACACTTCTACCATCGCAGCGCCTCACCAAAACACCACACAATCTTTTATCTTGCCTCAAACACTCCGCCTCTACCATAACACCCATAACACTTATTTCCAACATGCCTACAACATCTCAAAAAACACGCCAAAGCAATTTCTATTACAAGAAAACACATTAAAACAGACTAAAATATCCATAAACACACCAAACACACACCAACCTACTTTCATGGACCTTAAAAGACTCCTAAACACACCAAAACACCCCTAAAACATGCTAAACACAGAAAAATCACCAAATTACCATCAAACACACCTAAAGCACTTTAAAACAAACTATAATACTCCAAAAATCACACAAACCCACCTAAAATATCCCAAAAACACACCCAAAACACATTCAAACCACCTAAAACACCCAGAAACACACCCACACCCATCTAAACCACACCTGTACCCACGGAAAGCACACCCAAACTCATCCAAAACAACCAAAAACACACTTAAAACACAACAAAACACACCCAACCTCATCCAAAACAACCAAAAACACACTTAAAACACCACAAAACACACCCAAACTCATCCAAAACAACCAAAAACACTTAAAACACCACAAAACACACCCAAACACATCCAAAACAACCAAAAAAACACTTAAAACACCACAAAACACACCCAAACACATCCAAAACAACCAAAAAAACACTTAAAATACCACAAAACAAACCCAAACAATGGAAAACAACCAAAAACACACTTAAAACACCACAAAACACACCCTAACACATCCAAAATAGATTAAAACATATTAAACACCCCAAAACACAAATTCATCTGAAAGAATCCAAAACATACTTAAAACACCTCAAAACACACATAAACTCATCCAAAAAAGCTTAAAACATTCTTAAAACACCAAAATACATACAAACTCATGTAAAGGAACTAAAAACACACTTAAAACACCCCAAAACACACACAAAGTCATCCAAAACAATTTTATAACACCCCAAAACACACACAAACTCATCCAAACAGCCTAAAACACACTTAAAACACCCAAAACTCCAAAACACATCCAAAACTGATCAAAACATTGCAAAACACAAAAGGAACACTAAATATAAATATAAATAGATAAATATAGAGATGAGACAGGCAGGGCAGGGTGTATTGAGGTGTATAGGACAGAAAAGATGTATTACGGCAAAGGGACAGACAGGGTGTATTAAGGTGGGACAGAAATCAGACAGGGAAAGTAGACAGGGTTTATTGAGGTGAAGGGGGACACACAGGAATAGTTTAATAAGATGCAGGAGCCAGACAGGGTGTGTTAAGGTCTAGGAGCAGACAGGTGGGGTGTCCTTAGGTGTAGGAAGACAGGAAGGGTGTACTGAGGTTTGGGAGAGACAGAAAGAAAAATAAAGAGAAACAACGACAGAAAATATGAGTAACACAGATAGACAAAGGATATATATGTGAGAGAGAGAGAGAGAGAGAGAGAGAGAGAGAGAGAGAGAGAGAGAGAGAGAGAGAGAGAGAGAGAGAGAGAGAGAGAGAGAGAGAGAGAGAGAGAGAGAGAGAGAGAGAGAGAGAGAGATCCTGTCATATTCCTCATCATCATGCTTTCTAGGACTTTAAAACACCTTTAAACACACCAAAATAATAAAAGATAATAAAAGACAAAAAGCATTTAATTAGTTATTTTCAACACTCACTGCTTGTCTGTTCCCTTTCTTCCACTGTCCTGGTGGTGGTGGTGGTGGCTTTGGAGGTGGTGGTGTTCCTGCTTTTCTGTCTCGTGTCTCTACATTTGTGTCTGAAAAGAAAAGGATTGCATCACAACACATGTTATAACACCCTTGACACACTCCTACCATCGCAACGCCTCACCAAAACACCACACAATCTTTTATCTTACCTCAAGCACTCCGCCTCTACCATAACACCAATAATACTCATCTCCAACAAGCCTACAACATCTCAAAATACACCCTTAAAGCAACTTCTATTACAACAAAACACATTAAAACACACCAAAACATCCCCAAACATACTCCACACATACTAAGCTGCTTTAGAGGACCATAAAACACCTTTAAACACACCAAAATACCCCTAAAACACCCTCAAAACATCATAAACACATAGAAAAATCACCAAATTACAATCACACACACCTAAAACACCCTAACACGAACTAAAACACTCCAAAAATCAAACTCACCTAAAATATCCCATAAACACACTCAAAACACATTCAAACTCACCTAAAACACCCACAAACACCCAAACGACAGCTGTACTCACCCAAAACTCATCCAAAACAGCTAAAAACACTTAAAACACCACAAACCACACCCAGTCATCCGAAACAGACCGAAAAACATTTAAAACTCCCAAAAACACACCTCAGGCATACCAAAACACACCAAGAACGTTAAATATTGATGAGGACAGAGGAGCGGATCCAGCTCCCAGGTCGTTGATGACGTCACGTAAATATACGTATCGTAACGGATTTCATTTTGAAATTGACCCCTAGAAAAAATAGAGCTAAGCTCGAATGCTTTATATATTCTGACTTGACAAATACTTTAACTAATATTCATAATATTATAACACCTCTAGCTTTCATAGTATTTAAAATATATCCAAATGAAATATGAAAAAAAATGTTGCAACATTCCACACCATTAAAATCATTGAACAGCCCACAAATTTTGAGTTTACAGGAATTCTAAAAAAATTAAAAAATACGAACTATCTTTTTAAAGAATCAAAAGTTACCTAGAACCACAAGTAAACAAATAAAAAACAAATGTGTAAAAAAAAAGTGTTGGAACCTAAACACGATTAAAAACCACTGAAAAGTCCACCCATTTTCACTTAACAAGAAGATAAGACACTTTAAAAAATATGAACTATTTTTTAAAACAATAAAAAGTTAGTTACATACTGAAATAGAGAAAAATAATACAAAAAAATGTTATAATAACAACTTTTAACGGGACCATAAACCATTTTAAAGTCCACTTAATTAACTCAACAGGAACAAAGAAACACTTTAAAAATCATAAGCGATTTTTTAAAACAACGAGGACGTAATTACAGCTTGAAATAAAAAAGTGACTTACCAGGGTATGTAAAAAAACAGCGGAAAACGAGCCTATATTTACGTTAAAAACAACGGTAAATTCAACACATTTCCTTAACAGAACCAAGCAAAACACTTCTAAAGCAACTAAATATTTTTATAAACCATAAAAACATACTATAAAATCAGAATAAAGAAGTTAAGAAAATATTAAAAAAATATTGGAACGGACAGGCTGAAACAGGTAGCGACCCATCATGGCCGCCCTTGTAGGCAACATCTATTTTGCCTGTTATTCTTTCATCACACCCAAACATGCAATGGCGGATATACCTAGCTAGCGGATATGAAAGCCCAGTCATGTGTCCCTACTTTGTTATATGTTTGGCTTACAATAAGGGAGAGATGAAGCAGATATTGGGGGATAAATGGGGGAAGGCTGCCTCCTCCTCAGCTGATATCACTGGCTAAAACGGAATTTTTGCGTTTTTTTAAATTTCTGTTGTGATTATTTCGTGTGCATTTTGTCCTGGAGGTGGGGACCGTTTGTAGCACAGTGGCATGTTGTCACAAGTATATCCGTAACAGCAGAAAATGTGAAATATGAGGCTTAAAAATAAACACTGAAAAATAAAAAAATAAAAAATTCACCAGAGCGTCCTGTGTGTTGTTGTGCGTGACACGGAGTCACTATAAAGAACAACACCATCAGAGTTGTCGCCTGTTACGATAAACTGTGCAAACTCCCTGGCTGGACAAGTGGTGGGTGGCTCACTTACCACTGTTACAGCCTTGCTGGCCCTCACCAGCTGCTACCGGCCCTCCCAGGCACCTCCCGGCAGGCACCAAGCTTGCACCAGCACATGAAGGCAGCCACGGCCCGTGTCACTGTCTTGTTGAGCGAAAATCCAGGTTAAATAAAGCAGCAGCTCATGGTACCCCTTGAACACAGTCACTTCCTCTCTGACGCCTGCTTCCTTCCTCTCCCTGCCAGCCAGTGCCTCGCACTACGCACCTAAACATATCCACAAAACATTTCTCCATTCCAATAACAAGCACCAACTACTCTCATATTGTAACAGATTTATGAAAAAATAAATATAATAAAATGAAAACGCAGAAAATAAATTCTAAGACGATATAACTGTAATCGTCAGAGTATTTATAAATTACTAATTCAAGCGCCAAATTCAAAGTGGTTCTGGCGGCGCTAACACTGCAGTGTCTCATGCCTTGTGTGGCGTAACATGAAGTCCTTAAAAGCTTGTGTGACTTAAAGCCTCGCATTAATACTGCGTTATCTCTCAACTTATCATTATCAAGTCTTTACCATATTGCATAAAAAAAAAGATAATAATAATTCCCATATATATATATATATATATATATATATATATATATATATATATATATATATATATATATATATATATATATATATATATATATATATATATATATATATATATATATATATATATATATATATATATATATATATATATATATATATATATATATATATATATATATATATATATATATATATTTTTATATATATATATATATATTTTTTTTTTATGGCCAAAGGCAACAAAAATCAAATAAAAAAAATATGCCCACTGAAATGCCAGTCCCATAAAAGGGTCAAAGCAGTGGTAAAAAATTGATGAATAAGTGTCTTGAAACTTCCCTCTTGAAGGAATTCAAGTCATAGGAAGGTGGAAATACAGAAGCAGGCAGGGAGTTCCAGGGTATATATATATATATATATATATATATATATATATATATATATATATATATATATATATATATATATATATATATATGTAGATATATATCTATCTATCTATATATATATATATATATATATATATATATATATATATATATATATATATATATATATATATATATATATATATATATATATTATTGCTGTTATTATTAAACTTTTAGATATATTTGCGCCATTAAAAATTAGTAAGTGTTTGGAAGGCTACCACTGTGTGTTTCATGGTAGGTGAGGTGCTACTGATAGGGTCACCTGCTGGACAATTCTGGGAAACATTCATGTACAAATAAGTCTGCGTATTTCAAGTAACATTAGTATACCATAAAAAAAAAAAAAAAAAAAACTGAGTTTTCTCAATATCGTAAACATTTAGACAGTAAATAAACACACACTCTCTCTCTCTCCTCCATTAAAAAGCTCCGCCCACGAGAAATACCAAATAGACACACACACACTTACTGTGATGTAACCCTCCTTAGGTAAACGTACATGAATGTGTGCGCACGCGCGCGTGTATGTGTTGTGGTAATTGAAGATAATTACTTAAATACACTTCTCTCTCTCTCTCTCTGACTTTCTTTAGTTGCCTCTCTGTCCTCGTCTGCGTGTGTGTGTGTGTGACAAAGAGAGAGAGAGAGAGAGAGAGAGAGAGAGAGAGAGAGAGAGAGAGAGAGAGAGAGAGAGAGAGAGAGAGAGAGAGAGAGAGAGAGAGAGAGAGAGAGATAGAGAGTGTCGTCATACAATAATTTCATGCTCAAGACAATAAAAGACAAGAAGCAATTAATTATTTATTTTTTCAACTTTCACTGTCTGTCTCTACCCCTTCTTCCACTGTCCTGGTGTGATGATGGTGGTGGTGGTGGTGGTAGTCTTCCTGCTTTTCCATCTTGTCTCTATACATTTGTACCTGTAAAGAAAAGGATTGTATTAGTGAATCAATGCCTATCTAATGTGTACATCTCTATTTATCTCCCACCCACCCCTACTACCTCCAGTACCTCCCCTGCTCGCACCCCTACACCACAACGCCCCCTTCAGACTCTGATGTCCCCCACACTTGCATCAAATACCTTCATGTATCACAACACACGCCATAACACCCCTGACACGCTTCTACCATCGCAGCCCCTCCCCAAAACACCCCAGAATCTTTAATCTTACCTCAAACACCCCGCCTCTACCCTCACACCCCCAATACTCATATCCATCATGACTACTTCACCAAAACACACCAAAGCAATTTCTATCGCACTAAAATTGCTTAAAACACACCAAAACATCTCCAAAATACCACTAAACACACCCAACACAGACCGAGCTACTTTCTAGCATCTTAAAACACACCTAAACAAACCATTATGTCCGCAAAGTATCCTAAACACATCAAAAAAGCACCAAAATTTCTCCAAACACATTTAAAACACAATGAAACATCACAAAACGCCCCACAAACCCAATTAAAACAACTCAAAAAAACATCCAGACCCATCTAAAGCACCAAGAAACACCCATATCCACACAATGCACACCAGTGCTCACCTAAAATGTATCCAAAAACACCTTTAACAGCCCAAAACACAAAGAGAGTACTAGTCATCTCATTCATTCAATATACATTCCTAATATATGTATAGATTTGTGCATAATGTGTATAGATTTCTGAGCATATACCAGCATCTCATGGTATTTGTATGCCTTTCTCAGTGTATGCCTGTGTATACAAGTTTGTGTGTGTATACCAGCCTTAGATAGTATTTATATGTGTTTCTCAGTATATAATATTGTTTGTATACAAGTTTGCGTGTGTATATCAGCATTAGCTAGAGTTTGTAATGTTTTGTGTGTATACAAGCCTTTTTAAGTATTTGTGTATTTACTTAAGTCACTCATTATCCCAGCCCCTCCAGACCCACCTATGGCATGCAGCATCAGCCCAGAGTACAGCACCAGGTTGGCCTGGCTAGCCCCAATGAGGATGAAAGCAGGAACAATCATCATCAGCCCCTGTGCCTGATGATGATGGTTCCTGCATGGACACACACACACACACACACACACACACACACACACACACACACACACACACACACACACAGAGTCACCTCAGGCAGCAATTCCTGGAAGAAGAGAGCAAAGAACAGTATGTTAGCTATAGCAACACTAAGTGCGTAGACAGCTGAGGCCATGAAGAAGAAACAACTTCTGCAGCGGGAGAACGCAGCCCCCACAGTCGGCCCAGTGGTGAAGCCTCTGCTGAATGCCACACCCATCAGTACCTGTGGGTTGAGGGATAGGGTTTGACTTGTTTTGGCTGGGTTAGGTTTGGTTAAGCTAGGTTAAGGTTAAGTGACTGTGTGTGTGTCTGAGAGAGAGAGAGAGAGAGAGAGAGAGAGAGAGAGAGAGAGAGAGAGAGAGAGAGAGAGAGAGAGAGAGAGAGAGAGAGAGAGAGAGAGAGAGAGAGAGAGAGAGAGAGAGAGAGAGAGAGAGAGAGAGAGAGAAAATTAGTCATCTCAATCATTTAACACATTCCTAATATAAGTATTGATTTGTGTATACTAGCCATACCTAATATGTTTATAGATTTCTGAAAATAAACCAGCATCTCTTATAGGTTTATGTGTGTATACCATCATTAGCAAGTGTTTGTATGCGTTTCTAAGTATATACGAAACTTAGCAGATATTACTGTGTGTTTCTAAGTGTATAACAGTCTTAATTGTGTGTGTATATCAGCATTACCTAGTGTTTGTAATGGTTTGTGTGTATACAAACCTTTTTTAAGTATTCCTGTGTATTTACTTAAGTCATTCATTATCTCAGCCCCTCCAGACCCACCTATGGCATGCAGCGTCAGCCCAGAGTACAGCCCCTGGTTGGTCTAGCTAGCCCCAATGAGGATGAAAGCAGGAACAATCATCATCAGCCCATGTACATGATGATGATGGCTGCTGCTGCACACACACACACACACACACACACACACACACACACACACACACACACACACACACCTCAGGCAGCAATTCCTGGAAGAAGTGAGAAGATAATAGTTTGTTAGCCACAGGAAGAGTGAGTGCGTAGACAACAGAGGCAATGAACCAGCCAGTACTTCACCAGTGAGAAGACACGGCCCCTACAGTCCGCCCAGTGAAGACCGTGATGAACGCCACGCCCATCAGTGCCTGTGGGTTGAGGGGAGGTTTGGGTAGGGTTTGGCTTGTTTTGGTTGGGTTAGGTTAGGTTAAGCTAGGTTAAGGTTAAGTGGTAGTGTGTGTGTCTCAGAGAGAGAGAGAGAGAGAGAGAGAGAGAGAGAGAGAGAGAGAGAGAGAGAGAGAGAGAGAGAGAGAGAGAGAGAGAGAGAGAGAGAGAGAGAGAGAGAGAGAGAGAGAGAGAGAGAGAGAGATCCTGTCAGATTCCTAATCATTTTATACTCAAGATAATAAAAGACAAGAGCATTTAATTAGTTATTTTCAACACTCACTGCTTGTCTGTTCCCTTTCTTCCACTGTCCTGGTGGTGGTGGTGATGGTGGCTTTGGAGGTGGTGGTGTTTCCTGCTTTTCTGTCTCGTGTCTCTACATTTGTGTCTGAAAAGAAAAGGATTGCATCACAACACACGTTATAACACCCTTGACACACTCCTACCATCGCAACGCCTCACCAAAACACCACACAATCTTTTATCTTACCTCAAGCACTCCGCCTCTACCATAACACCAATAATACTCATCTCCAACAAGCCTACAACATCTCAAAATACACTCTTAAAGCAACTTCTATTACAACAAAACACATTAAAACACACTAAAACATCCCCAAACATACTCCACATACACTAAGCTGCTTTAGAGGACCATAAAAAACCTTTAAACACACCAAAATACCCCTAAAACACCCTCAAAACATCATAAACACATAGAAAAATCACCAAATTACCATCACACACACCTAAAACACCCTAACACGAACTAAAACACTCCAAAAATCAAACTCACCTAAAATATCCCATAAACACACTCAAAACACATTCAAACTCACCTAAAACACCCACAAACACCCAAACGACAGCTGTACCCACCCAAAACACACCCAAACTCATCCAAAACAGCTAAAAACACTTAAAACACCACAAACCACACTCAGTCATCCGAAACAGACCGAAAAACATTTAAAACTCCCAAAAACACACCTCAGGCATACCAGAACACACCAGGAACGTTAAATATTGATGAGGACAGAGGAGCGGATCCAGCTCCCAGGTCGTTGATGACGTCACGTAAATATACGTATCGTAACGGATTTCATTTTGAAATTGACCCCTAGAAAAAATAGAGCTAGGCTCGAATGCTTTATATATTCTGACTTGACAAATACTTTAACTAATATTCATAATATTATAACACCTCTAGCTTTCATAGTATTTAAAATATATCCAAATGAAATATGAAAAAAAATGTTTGCAACATTCCACACCATTAAAATCATTGAACAGCCCACAAAATTTGAGTTTCCAGGAATTCTAAAAATTTTTAAAAATACGAACTATCTTTTTAAAGAATCAAAAAGTTACCTAGAACCACAAGTACACAAATAAAAAAAACAAATGTGTAAAAAAAAGTGTTGGAACCTAAACACGATTAAAAACCACTGAAAAGTCCACCCATTTTCACTTAACAAGAAGATAAGACACTTTAAAAAATATGAACTATTTTTTAAAACAATAAAAAGTTAGTTACATACTGAAATAGAGAAATAATAATACAAAAAATGTTATAATAACAACTTTTAACGGGGACATAAACCATTTTAAAGTCCACTTAATTAACTCAACAGGAACAAAGAAACACTTTAAAAATCATAAGCGATTTTTTGAATCAACGAGGACGTAATTACAGCTTGAAATAAAAAAGTGACTTACCGGGGTATGTAAAAAAAACAGCGGAAAACGAGCCTATATTTACGTTAAAAACAACGGTAAATTCAACACATTTCCTTAACAGAACCAAGCAAAACACTTCTAAAGCAACTAAATATTTTCATAAACCATAAAAACATACTATACAAGCAGAATAAAGAGGTTAAGAAAATATTTAAAAAAAAAAATATTGGAACGGACAGGCTGGAACAGGTAGCGAGCGACCATGGCGGCCCTTGTAGGCAACATCTATTTTGCCTGTTATTCTTCCATCACACCCAAACATGCAATGGCGGATATACCTAGCTAGCGGATATGAAAGCCCAGTCATGTGTCTCTACTTTGTTATATGTTTGGCTTACAATAAGGGAGAGATGAAGCAGATATTGGGGGATAAATGGGGGAAGGCTGCCTCCTCCTCAGCTGATATCACTGGCTAAAACGGAATTTTTGCGTTTTTTAAATTTCTGTTGTGATTATTTCGTGTGCATTTTGTCCTGGAGGTGGGGACCGTTTGTAGCACCGTGGCATGTTGTCACAAGTATATCCCTAACAGCAGAAAATGTGAAATGTGAGGCTTAAAAATAAACACTGAAAAATAAATAAAAACAAAATTCACCAGAGCGTCCTGTGTGTTGTTGTGCGTGACACGGAGTCACTATAAAGAACAACACCATCAGAGTTGTCGCCTGTTACAATAAACTGTGCAAACTCCCTGGCTGGACAAGTGGTGGGTGGCTCACTTACCACTGTTACAGCCCTGCTGGCCCTCAC